>NC_043017.1:23709999-23802499 GCF_006345805.1 Octopus sinensis
CATGAAACGATTGTACTGCATTACCTCTGGATATCCTTGTTGCTTATTTTGATTATATATATATATAGGCGTAGGAGTGGCACTGTGGTAAGTAGCTTGCTTACGAACCACATGGTTCCGGGTTCAGTCCCACTGCGTCGAACCTTGGGCAAGTGTCTTCTACTATAGCCTCGGGCCAACCAAAGCCTTGTGAGTGGATTTGGTAGATGGAAACTGAAAGAAGCCTGTCGTATATATACTAGGTTTACAAAGAATAAGTCCTGGGGTCGATTTGCTAGACTAAAGACGGTGCTCCAGCATGGCCACAGTCAAATGACTGAAACAAGTAAAAGAGTAATATATATATATACAATGGGCTTCTTTCACTTTCTCGCTATCAAATCCACTCACAAGACACTTGTCCAAGCTGCCACACTGTAGGACCGAACTCCGAACCATGTGGTTGGGAAGCAAGCTTCTTACCACAGCCATCTGGTTGCTTGGCAACCAGATGGTTCTGTGCCTACATTCTACATGTAATAATAATTAGGAAATATGAATACGACATTAGGCACAATCTCCAGTTTTGGCTTCCACAGTAAAGCAGAGACAATTACTTTGTCTTACTGGTGTGTGTGTCTACGTAAACATATATGCATGCATATATATATAAATATGAAAATGTGTTTGTGTGTGTGTGTGATTTCTGTCATAGGATATAATGGTTGAGAGGAAATGAGAAAAAGTGGGAGGCGGGGGAAGGAGAAACAAAAGGAAAAGCTAAATGGAAAAACAAATTTAATCCAATCAGTCAAAAATTTATTTTAAACCCTATTTCTGGTTCTGAGTACTTTTCGTCTCTTTATTACAACTAACACACACACATACACACATATATGTATGTATATACATATATATATGTATGTATACACATATACATATATATGTATGTCTACACAGATATATATATATATATATATATATACATACACACACACATATGTATGTATATACATATATGTATGTATGTATACATATGTATGTATGTATACACACACATATGCATATGTGTATATACACACACTCGCGCATCTTTCTCTCTTTACATGTGTATATATGTATGCATACTTATCTACATACATGTATATATATATATTATATATATATATATATTATATATATAATATATATATATATATATACACACACACAGACGCTATATATAAACCCATCATCTTCAGAATCCTTCTTGCGTACACATGATGCTGATCCAAATGTAAATTACTAAAGATATTTTGAGATTCATTGTATTGGAATTCTTTAAATTGCTTACAGAAATTTAATGGGAGATACAGAAATAAATGGCGGCTGTTGAAACTGGTATCTTTTGCTGTTGACAGATTAACTTCATTTGAAATGTAGCATATGTGTGTGTATGTACCATGAAAACATATAAGAGGGAATATTATAGGTTTTTTAAATAAGAATATCTTATTATGGAAAAAAGAAAAAAGAAAGAAAAGAGCTCTCTTTTAATGCTGTTTATGGAATAAATATCTGTTGCGAAAGTGATAATATTTCAACTTTCAAATTTGAATCTTCTAATATACATTTGGAGCATGTGTCTGTGTGTGTTGTATACACTTTATTCAAGCTGCAAAATCGTTCACAAACTGTTACTCAGAGTTTCATGTTCCTGTTCATTGGACAGTTCTTTTCTACTCTAGGCACAAGGCCTGAAATTTTTGGGGAAGGGGCCAGTCGATTAGATCGACTCCAGTACCTCGGCAGAATTTGAACTCAGAACATAAAGACGGACAAAATATATCGCTAAGCATTTCACCTGGTGTATGATCACAACTGTCTGACAAGCAATAACATGAAACTGAGTAACAGCTTGGATAAAAGAATTTTGTTCTTGCTTCAGTATTCAAGTACTATTTTCTTCCACTTAGTTTTACATTTTTCTACTTATGTGTCTGTGTGTATGTGTGTGTGTCTCTCTCTCTCACTTTATATATATATATATATATATATATATATAAAGAGAGAGAGAACAATAAAGATTAGAAACTTGCAGAAATGTGAAATAAATTGTTTTTAACAGCAGAACTGAAAGTAGATGAGCTATAAATAATAGCATGTAGAGTGTTGGATTAAAAAAATATCTATGGATAGAAAAAAATAAATGACTGACTTGGTTCATCCAAGGGAGTTTCACTCCATATTCTACATGCTGTGGCTCAGTGGTTAGGGTGTTGGATTCATGATGGTTAGATTGTGGTTTCAATTCCTGGACTAGGTCATGTGTTGTGTTCTTGAAGAAAGCACTTCATTTTATGTTGCTTCAGTCCACTCAGCTGGCAAAAGTGAGTAAACCTGCAATGGACTGGCATCCTATCCAGGGGACCAATATTTACACCACAAAATCTGGGAAACCAGCCTTATGAGCATATGGCTCGGGGAGAACCTTTGACAGCTTTTGATTATTTGTAGCTTTAACTACTTTAAAATAGGGGACACTAGTTCACACATATCACATATCTCTTAAAAGGGCCCATGTTGGTTGAGATAAGGAAACACTGCACAAAATTAGTTTCAGGTTGATTAAATTTTTGTTGTTGTTTTTCCAAACATGGAGTGGAGGACATTTGTAAAACACGACCTCATGAACTGGGGGTAGCAGGGAGAACAAGTGCTGGCTACCAATAGTTTTGAACCACTGATGTAGAGGTTCTCTCATTGGCTCGAGCATTCTTATGTACAAGGGAGCGCTGAAATTTTTCTGGCTTAAGGGGTATCCTGAAGGGCCTAGTTGAAGGCCAAACCTTCCAAGTTCTTTTACAGGGCTTAGAAAAACTGAAGGGCTGCTGCAATAAATGTGTGAATCTAAGAGGGGAATTTGTAGAATAAAATCATAATTAACTGATCCTCCTGTATTTTCTTTTACCCAAAACCAGGAACATTTTAGCGTCCCTCATATGTTGTGGATTTCATAGGCACAGGCATGGCTGTATGGTTAAGAAGCTCACTTGGCAACCATGTGGTCTTGGGTTCAGTCTCACAGTGTGGCACCTTGGGCAAGTGTTTTCTACTATAGTCCCAGGCTGACCCCAAAGCCTTGTAAGACCGTTTGGTAGAAAACTGTGTGAAAGCTTGTCGTATGTGTGTATAAATGTATATATGCATATGAGTATATATGTACGTGTGTATCTTGTGTTTGTCTTCCCACTGCTTGTCAGCTGGTGTTGGTTTGTTCACATCCCTGTAACTTTACAGTTTAGTAAAAGAGACCACTAAAATAAGTACCAGACTTTGAAAAAAAAATGTGCTTTTATTGATTTGTTCAACTAAACAGGCACAGGGGTGGCAGGAAGCTTGCTTCCCAGCTGCATGGTTCTGGGTTCAGTCCCACTGTGTGGTACCATGGGTAAGTGTTTTCTACTATAGCTATGGGCTAACCAAAGCACTGTGAGTGGATTTGGTAGATGGAAACTGAAAGAAGCCCATCTTGTATGTGCGCATGTGTGTGTGTGTATGTGTCTGTTTGTCTGCCACCACTGCTCAACAACTGGTGTTGATATGTTTATGTTCCCATAACTTAGTAGTTCAGCAAAAGAAACTGATTAATAAATACCAGGTTTATAAAAAAAAGAGTACTGGGGTCGATTCATTTACTTTACTTTCTTTTAATTTCTTTTACTTCTTTCAGTCATTTGACTGCGGCCATGCTGGAGCACCACCTTTAGTCGAGCAAATCAATCCCGGGACTTATTCTTTGTAAGCCCAGTACTTATTCTATCGGTCTCTTTTTGCCGAACTGCTAAGTGACAGGTACGTAAACACGCCAGCATCGGTTGTCAAGCAATGCTAGGGGGACAAACACAGACACAAACACACAAGCCCACAGATATATATATATATATATATATACATATATACGACGGGCTTCTTTCAGTTTCCGTCTACCAAATCCACTCACAAGGCATTGGTCGGCCCGGGGCTATAGCAGAAGACACTTACCCAAGATGCCACGCAGTGGGACTGAACCCGGAACCATGTGGTTGGTTAGCAAGCTACTTACCACGCAGCCACTCCTGCGCCTGTCATCATTTCTCTAAAATTCTTCAACGTGGTGCTGCAGCAACACACAGAAGATGAAAGATTAAAAAAAAAAAAAAAAACTGCTGAAAAGGTTGAAGGGGTTTCTGTCTCTGAAGAGGAAGTCTTACTGTGTGTTTGAGTCTTGGCTAAGATATACTTGTGTGATCGCTGGTTACCAGAGATTGTGAAGCCTGTTACATGCAGGTGCTGCTGTTGGTGGTGGAGGACTGAAGTGGCCTTAGCTGTTGTGTGTAGTGAATTACAGATCATTTGATTAAGCATTCGTTAAGTGTGAAGTTATTAGTGAGGTCCTTGTATGAATGTCATTAATTAGGTTAGTGTTAATGGGTTTGATGCAAGCAAGCATTAAAAAACTTAATTAGAATTAACTTTAAAATGAGGTGAAGATGATTGTAGAGAAGCTTCTATTTTCTCTTTTGCTTGTTTCAGGCATTGGAATGTGACCCTGCTGGAGCACTGCCTTATATTTTTTAAGCCTAGTGCTTATCCTGTTGGCTTCTTTTGTTGAACTGATAAATTACGGTGATGTCAACAAACCAACACTGATTGTCAAGCAGTGGGGAGAGGGAACAAACACAAGCACAAAGACACACACACACACACACACAAAACCCTGGTATGGTTTCAATGACTGGATACCCTTCCTAAGTCAGCCAGTCCACTCTGTAAAGTGGTTGGTGTTAAGAAGGGCATCCAGCTATAGAAAAGAAACAAACGACTGGAGCCTGGTGCAGTTCCCTGGCTTGCCAGCTCCTGTCAAACTGTCCAGCCCATCTCAGCATGGGAAACAGATGTTAAATGATGATGATGATGACGTAATCTTTCAGTTTTTGTTGTGGAAGGATTCCAAGCACCCCATCAAATAACTAAAAGTGGACTGACTCATTGTTATAAATTAAAGAACTGTGTGTCAATTGGCAGTTTGTGTTAGGAGCAGTTCACTGTGAGTCATTGATATAGAGTGTTGTGTCTCATGTAATAGTAATAATAGTGTGTTGTGTATATACTTTCTTCTCGCCTGCTTCATTATATTATGTATCCAATTCAAAGATACAAAAGTTTTCATCTATCAAATCCACCACAAGACTTTGTTCAGCCAGGGGCTATAGTAGAAGATTCTTGCCCCAAGTGCTACATTGTGGGACTGAACCCTAGGTTACATAACTGATAAGCAAACTTCTCAACCACACAACTACATCTGCACCTGATAATTATGGGAGACAACCCTGAACTTGTTTTGATGGTATTACACCTCCTCAGCAAACCATACCTTCACTGTAGTTGCCAAAACATTGGAAAGAAAATTATTAAGTACTAGCTTAAAAGCCGTACTCTGTGGTTAAGGACAGATGAGAAATATTTATCTAATGCAATCATTCTATTATTCCAATCCCAAACTGAATTCCAACTGTTGGTCAGTTTGTCCCAAAATTCTTATCTCAGCGTAAAATTAATCAAGTGAATTTAATTTATCTCGCCCCTTGGTCTCTGATGTCATCTGACAAATGCCAACCAAGATGGCATGAATCAGCCAAGCTTTACCTGCTTGAAATAGCAGTCCAAATGCTTCAGATCCCAATGCTGGATGTTTAAGAACCAAATGAAGGGCAGATTTTGAATCCTGAGATCATCCCGATTCCAAAAAGATTTGTCTATAGAACAAATATAGATTGAGATACAGGGGTCCCAGGAAGGCAGACAAAATTTCGCTTTTATTATTATAGATTTGTACAATATTCTAAAACAGTATTGCATAAAAATTAGCATATTTTACAGAATGACTTATCCAGAGATGCCATCTGTATACAAAAACCATAGTTAAATTAACAATAACATATTTATGTTCATTTAACAAATCATTTGCAGCTGTGTCAGTAAAATCTGACAATTTTTACTATGATGAATCCATAGCAACATCTCGAATGTGTATCATTGATGTGAACTTTGATAATGTAGTGATATTTATTCTATTTACTCTTATTCTGTGATATTTTATATCACGGTTTGGGAATGGCAATGATGATAAAGGAGTGTCTATTTAGTTACAAGGATCTTCACATGCAAAGCATGTTTTTTTTTTTTGTTCATTTATTCTTTAGCTTTTACATCAATGTTTTCCTTTCCCATCTCTCTCTATATAAACGGCAGTTTGTCTGTGCGTGTTTCTGTGTGTCTGTTTGCTTGTACCCTCACCCTGACCACGGCTTTCAACCGATTCTGATGAAACTTGACACACACATAGCCCAATGTCATAATTCAAAACTAACGCAGCGAAAATTTTGAAAAGTTCCCCCAGTTCTGAAAAAAATCGATAAATTCGACATGGGGTCGAGAATCAGAAACACAAACCACAAACTGTCTAGGGGACGCAACTCCACCTTTTTTAACTCTCAAAAAAATTTACCATAATTTTTTTCCATTTTTTTGCTGTTTTTTGGCTATAACTCTCTAAAAATGCTTTATAGTTATTTCCCTTACAAACCTGAGCAACGCCGGGCGATACTGCTAGTTCTAACATAAATTAGGGAAGGACAAGCAATTATACACACATACATACTTGTGAACACTCACACACACACACATATATATACATACACACACAAATATATACATAGACATACACATAAACATTTAGGTAAGAAGCTTGCTTCCCAACCACATGGTTCCAGGTTCAGTCCCACTGTGTAGCACCTTGGGAAAGTGTCTTCTACTATAGCCTTGGGCCGACCAAAGCCTTGTGAGTGGATTTGGTAGACAGAAACTGAAAGAAGCCTGTTGTATATATATGTGTGTGTATGTGTGTTTGCCCCTCCACAATCACTTAACAACCAATGTTGGCATATTTACGCCACCCGTAACTTAGCAGTTCAGCAAAAGAGAGTGATAGAATAAGAACTAGGCTTACAAAGAATAAGTCCTGGGGTTAATTTGTTTGACTAAAGGCGGTGCTCCTGCATGACCACAGTCGAGTGGCTGAAACAAGTAAAAGAATAAAAGAATATATATATACATGTGGCTGTGTGGTAAGTAGCTTGCTTACCAACCACATGGTTCTGGGTTCAGTCCCACTGCATGGCACCTTGGGCAAGTGTCTTCTACTATAGCCTCGGGCCGACCAAACTCTTGTGAGTGGATTTGGCAGACAGAAACTGAAAGAAGCCTGTTGTATGTGTGTGTTTATATATGTTTGTCCCCCAACATCGCTTGACAACCAATGCTGGTGCATTTACATTCCTGTAACTTAGCGGTTCTGCAAAAGAGACTGATAGAATAAGTACTAAGCTTACAGAGAATAAGTTCTGGGGTCAATTTGTGCAACTAAAAGCAGTGCTCCAGCATGGCTGCAGTCAAATTACTGAAACAAGTAAAAGAATAAAAAGATGTATATATATATATATATATATATATATATATATATATATACACATGTACATACACACACACACACACATATATATATAGACACACACACACACATGTAAATATATACATATGTATATTTATATACAAACATAGATACATATGTTTATGTATATATAATGCACAAACATACAAATGTATGTGTGTAACAGGCTCTTATACACACATACACGTATGTTTGTATGTAGCAGGTTTTTACCCATTTTCTATTAGATCTGTTGACAAGTTATAGGCTAACCTAAGGTTATGTTAGAAACATTTACCCAAAGTGCCCCATATTGGAATTGAACCTGAAACAACATGGTTACAAAGAAAACTCAACCACATGGCTATTTATGGCAATCAAGATTTTTATTCCTACCATTTTGCTTTCATTGTGTAATATCATTTTACTGACATTTAATTAGCATTACCAACACCTCGTGATTTACAGCATTAATTATAATTAGGAAGAAAATGATAATTAAAAGCTATTTCAGATTTGATATTTGAATATGCTTAGGTTTTTATGATTTACGAAAAACCAATGCCAATTTAAACATTTTAATTCCAATCTACATGAAATTGTTCCTGGTTCTGTGATACAAAATTCATGTTTTAAAATGATCTAATTAAGATATGCCATCAAAATTTTGTGTTCATTTATGTTTCAAATACTAGATTTATGATGACAGTTATTTTACTAACTTCTTCATTATTTAAAAAATTAATTGAAATTAAGGCAATGTATTTCAACAGTATTAAAGACATTTTGGACCCTCAACTCAGCTTTCCTATTTTTATTTAAGCTTTTCCTTTATTTTTTTTCCCCAAAAAACTTTTTGAATTTCCATTTTATAAATGATGCAGCATCTTGTCTTAATTTACTAATTAGATTTTAGTCAAGTTGAGCTTTTCACTGAAGAAATATATTGTTTGGGAAATTCTTGAATATTTTTGTTGATCAAGATTTTTGTTAACTCTTTTGTTAATGTCTTGTTTCCATACGTTTTGAATTAAAATCTTCCACCAAATCTTAGTCGCAATTTATGTTCCTGATACTAGATGAATGATGACTAAGTTATTTTACTAAAGTCTTTGTTATATTTAACCCTTTAGCATTTAAACTGGCCATATCCGGCCAAAAGTATTCTGCCTGTTTTATGTTCAAACTGGCCAGATCTGGTCTCTCACACCAACCCTACAATGTCGTTTTAAAAATTAACAGCTACCTCATCAAAATCTCATAGCTACAAGATAATGCATGATTAGTTCAAAACAATGTGGATAAAAAAGAATTAGTTTTGGTAGAATAATGCAAACACTAAAGGGTTAAAATTACTGAAAGAAACACAGAGCATCTCAAAATAAATGCAGTAACAAAAGGGTTAAACCCTCACAATTTGATATACAGTGACTTTCATCCTTTTGGAGTTAGGATTAGATTTTGGCTGCCACTTGTAGCAGATGTGACTATGTAGAACACCTTTCTTGCTTATATATTGGGTCATCCCATAATTAATGCAGTTTTTTCAATTGCATGAACTAAAAGTTGGAGGGGATGGGATAAACTAGCTGCATCAACTTGCTATAAAAGCAGGCAGTAATTTTACCTTGTATTTATTCTTAGTGCAAGTTTTGAAGAGTGCAGTTTGATTTTAACAGCTATTTTTTCAAAGCTATAATGGAAATGACAAAGGAACATATTCAGCATATTTTGCTTTATGAGTTCAATAAAGGCAACAATGCAACAGAAAGTGCAAGGAATATTAATGCAGTATACAGGGATCAGACAGTAAATCTAAGTCAGTGTCAATGGCAGTTCCAGAAATTGCAAGTCGGAAACTACAGCCTAGAAAATGAGCCATGTCCTGGAAGATCTGTAGAGCTTGACGAGAACATCCTGTGAAGCCTGGTGGAACAAAATCCCATCGTAACTGTTGTAGAACTAGTAGAGAAGTTTGGACTTGGTCATTCAACCATTCATCAACGCCTGCATGCCATCAGAAAACAAGCATTTTTGGTTTCAAGATGAAAGGTGTTCTTCCATCAGCAAAATGCTTGGCCACATACAGCGAGGATGATATTCCAGAGGCTGGAGCAGTTTGAATGGGAAATGATACCCCACCCACCATATTCGCCATACATTGCCCCATCTAATTACCATTTATTCTGCAGTCTTCAAAATAATTTGGACAGAAAAAATATGAATTCTATAGATGAGGTCAGAACAGTACTGGAGGAGTATTTTTTGTCATGGACAAGTGAATTTTGGAAGAGGGGCCTTGCAAGTTTACCAGATAAATGGAAGAGGATTGTAGAAAATAAAGATTATATTTTAGATTAAAAAAGAACTTTGTTTATCTTAATTTTGCAAAATAAAAGAAGTATGAAAAAACCCGCATTATTTACGGGATAACCCAATATCTGTGGTGTCTGTTGCTGTGTATCATCAGGTCAATGAAATAAGAACCAGATGAACTCCGGGGTTGATGTTATTCACTTATCTCCCCACTCTCCCTGACATTGCTGGCCTTGTGCCAAAATTTGAAACCATTATACTGCTAGTTTTTGTACAAACTGCAATGCTATTCTTCAACAAGCAGATGTTCTGCAGGAAATTCCTTCCACTTTACTCATTATCTTACTACCATTAAATTTTATTGATGATGTTTACATTTTGATTTTGTTCATTATTTATCGTTATTTTCATTTATTTTCAAATAATTTTCTTCTTTTTCTGGTGTTTTAGATTATGGACCCAAAGTTCCATACCAGCGTATTCACCAGAAAGCTACCAGCTTTTCTGAGAAAAACCATTTCAATGTCTGGATTACTGGTGTGACAGTCAGTGTGAAAGTGTCTCTTGACAAACGACCGAGTCACAGGATTAATTCAAACCTGTAAGTATTAAAATCATTATAAAAACAAAAAATGTAAGAAATAAAAATTATTAATGGCACAAGTATGACTGTGTGGTAAGAAGATTTCTTCCCAACCACATGGTTCTGGGTTCAGTCCCACTTCATAGCACTTTGGATAAGTGCCTTCTGTTATAGCCTTGGCCAACCAAATCCTCAAGAATGGACTTGGAAAACAAAAACTGAAAGAAGCCCATCATTGATATATACATATACTTATGTGTATGTGTGTGTGTCTTTGTGTCTGTATTTGTACCCACGTCACTGCTTGACAACCAGTGTTGGTGTGTTTACCTCCCTGTACCTTAGCAGTTCAGCAAAAGACACTGACAGAATAGGTACTAGGCTTTAAAAAACAAAGGAAGTACTGGGATCGATTCATTTGGCTAAAGATTTTTCAAGGTGGTGCTCCAGCGTGGTCGCAATCTCATGACTGAAACAAGTAAAAAAAAACAAACATCTACTACAAGATGACAGTTGCAAGGAAAGCATGATCCTGGGGTCAATTTGTTTGACTAAAACCTCTCAAGGTGGTGCTCCAGTGTGGTCGCAGTCAAATGTCTGAAACAAGTAAAAGCATAAACGAACGACTGAAACTATTTGAAATACCTCAGCTCCGTTAATGTCTTTATCTTCAAAGAATCGATCACCTCCAGTGGATTCAGGCTGAATTTGGCAGTTTGTATAAAGAGTAAAGAAAACACATTCCTTCCAAAAATAAAATATCAACTAGATTATAGCTGGGAGAAAACAGTTTACTCAAAGTAGCTACCCTCAGTTTCCACAATGGCCTCAAGATAGCTCTGGGACCTGGTGCCTGTGTTTCTCACTGTGTCCTTGGGAAGATCTTTGAATATCTCCTTGATTTTGACCACCAGCTCAGCCTTGGTGTTGCAAACAGGAGTTGGCATCTTTCTCGACTGTGCCCCTCACATAGCAGTTCCTGGGATTACATTCAGGAGAATTAAGAGGCCAGAAATTGAGGGTGATGAAGTAAAAATTCTCTGACAAACATTTCTGAAATTTTTGTGAAGATATGGCTAGGGGCTGAATCCTGCTGCCATATATATGGTCTTCCAGCTGTAACCATCTCCAGCAGCTTTGCATAACCATTTGCTCAAAGATGTGGAGTGGCATGTTGTCACCTTCACAGTTTGATTTTTTACTATAATTTCTGTGTTTGTCCCCCACCATCACTCAACAAACCAGGCTGATGTGTTTACGTCCCTTTAACTTAGCAGTTCAGCGAAAGAAACCTATAAAGAGAGTACCAGACTTCAAAAGACATAAATACTGGGGTTGATTCATTTGACCAAAAAAATTCTTTGAGCGGCTGCCCCAGCATGGCCACAGTCTAATGACTAAAACAAGAATAGATAAAAGGAAAGATAAAGAGTGACTCTTTAGAGGCTCTAGCATACTAAGTTTGTAATCCAGTGTACAAAATTGAAGCAGTGTTAATTAAAATAGCCATCTGTGTATACACTGTTGATAGGCCAGTTACTACAGTATTTAGCCAGAAATAGAATCTCTTATGGATGTGCTGTGTTAAAAATGCAATAAATATCAGAGAAAGATAGAAATTAATCCCAGCAGCATTTAGTGAAAGTGCCAAATCCATTTCGGCCTTTTTTGAGCCCTTTCAATGGTATGCACTCATAGATAATCAGATGCACAAATGAAAATTCATCACCTCTGGTATAATAAAGAGTAAATAAAACGTTCACCGACATTGCAATTAATGCAGTATTTAATTAAAATAGCCTCCTGATATCTACGGAATATTTTTAACACATCAAATCTATAAGAGATGTTATCTCAAGAAAAATCCTGCAGTGAACTAGCCTGTCAGCAATATGCATTCTTTGATTTGGGAATCATAAAGTGAAATCTCATAAAAATCATTTGTGATATTAGATTTTAATTTAAATACTTACACTTCAGCTCAATCTTTCTCTTTGAATTTCTATATTAGCAATTTTTCTTCTATTTAGATTTGAAATTGATTAAGCTTAAAGCTTTTATTATTATCATCATCATCATCATTATTATTATTATTATTATTATTATTATTATATTATTATTATTATTTATTATTATTATCATTATTATTATTATTATTATTATTATTATTATCATTAGTATCATTATTGTTATTATTATTATCATTATTATTATTATTATTATTATCATTAGTATCATTATTGTTATTATTATTATCATTATTATTATTATTATTATTATTATCATTATCATTATTGTTGTTGTTGTTGTTGTTGTTGTTATCATTATTATTATTATTATTACTTCCACCTTAGCAAAGGCGGCAGTATTGTTTTCAGTTGTGTTTATTTGTTTGTTTGCTTGTTTGTCTGTGGACAAAATATCTCAAAAACCGCTGGATGGATTTGGATAAAACTTTCAAGGATGTTTGGCCTCATGACTGGCATGAACCGATTAAATTTTGGGATCAATCTGGTACCGGACAAGGATTCAGGATTATTTTTCCTGTTTTTTTTTACTTAATTTTTGAGAGCAGTCAGGTTCATTTCTAGTATTCTCATTTGTGAAAACAGTTGAGTTTATTTCAGATATTCTCATTTTAAAAATCATCTCTGGCTAATCATTGAGCGGATGTTGATGTTGCCTTGGTGGAGGTTTGTGCTGAGTGCTCTTGTTAATATTGTTATTATTATTATCGTCTGCATGGCATAAAATGTGTCATGATGCACCCTAATAATTTGAGTTGAAGAAAAAGTAAAATGGAAGAACTATCCAGCGATCAACAGACACACTTGTCCAATCCCAAGCAAAATCAAAATCATCTATGTCCTCATTGCAACTTCATAGCAAAATCCATACCAGGACTCAAATTGCTGAGCTGAGGAATAATTCATGAGCGTTTTTTTCAAATTTATTCTAAACAAAAAAACTACAACAAATTGATCAATAATATACTTCCTCCCATTGTTTGATAAGTTTTTTGATGCCTTGGTGATAGAAATCTCCCAGTCTTGCCTCAAAGAATTCATTCAACCAAGCCCGTTCAAAAGTGGTCAAAAGAGATGAAAATTTGATGGTGCCAAGTCTGGAGAGTATGGAGGATGAGGCAGCACTTCCCATTCAAGTTCTTGAATCACATCTTTGGTCATATTAGTGATGTGAATCTTGCCCATTGAATGAAGGTGGGTCACAACAGGTTTTTTTTATCACAATCCATCTGCTCCACCAATTCTCTGGTCGTTTGACGTGGATTTTCATGGAGAAGCCAATTCAATTGCTCTTCATCGAACTCAATTGGTTGACCAATGTGTGATCCATCCTTGAGGTCAAAATTCGCATTTTTGAAGCAAGAAAACCAACAATGGGCAGTACTTTGAGGCATTGCTCCCTGTTCATACACAGCACAAATCTCATGAGCAGCTTCAGCAGCCTAAACACCTCAATTAAATGCAAAAAGTAAATGTCGAAAAGGCTCAGTTTTGTCCTCTTGACATTCCATTTTAATGATCTAAAAATACACAAAAGTCAATAAGATAAAAAAATCAAAATACACTATATTGTAGAACAAAAAATTCTCTTTTGAATAACATAAAATGTGTTTTATTTCTGCATGCATTTTTAAATTTGAAAGCAAAAAAACGCTCATAGATTATTCCTCAACCTGATACATTCACACCTCCATTGCAAATATTTGCAGCTTCTTAGTGGCTTTTTTTTCTTTCTTTCTATTACTCTCTTTAACTTCAAGTCCTCTCCTTCAAACACTCATATGATGAAACTGATGGAAGCAACCATCATCATTATTATTATTATTATTATTATTATTATTATTATTATTATTATTATAACACTGCTATTTTCTTGACAGATTGATACCGTTGTTATTTTATGCTGCTTTCAAAGTACCAATCAGTTCTCATTAAACAGGCTTCCAAATTTTTGCCTAAGTTTACAGTGACCTAATGCTTTTATTGAAAAAAAAAACATTACCACAATCTGACAGATTTTTTCCATTAAAATAAATGTAGTTTTCAACATAACTCTATTTTTAATCCTTTCATCGGCTATTTTTGGCAGTTAAGAGTCATTGTGAAAATGTCTGTTAAAACAGAAATTATACTGATGATCTGTTAAATATTCGCACTACTAATTTTAGTCATTATCGGTAAAAGCATTTTATGTGTGTGTGTGTGTGTGTTTTTTGCTCTTCTGAATCTAAATCCTGCCAAGGTGAACTTTGTCTTTTATCCTAGGGGTTGATAGTATCACTAACCTGAGCCCTCAAAAGCACTAGCCTTGTGTCTAAATTAAAAACACTTTTGTCTTCATCTTCTCTCCTTCCTGCCTTCATTCTCTTCTCCTCCCCCTCCTTCCCGTTTCTTCTTTCTTCTTCATTTTCTCTTCCTCCTCCTCCTTTCTTCTTCTTCTTCTCAATGTCATTCTTTGTGTGTGTGTGTGTGTGTATATATATGTCTGACCTGGTCACCGATATTCTAGATTTAGAGAAAATTGCATTGTTTCTAGTTTGAAAAGGAGTTGCATACATATCTAAAGACCTTTGTCATTTCTTTTCTTCTCACTCGTTTTTATGAGGTATTCTTAGTTTTAATATACACACACACACACACACACACACACACACATAAAGATTTCAAATAGACAATAACTTGTTGGCTATATATATATGTGTGTGTGGTGTGTGTATACATACATATACACACACGCACATATCTATACACACACATGCACACTGTGGGTCTTTCAGTTTCTGTCTGCCAAATCCTGTCACAAGGCTTTGGTCAGCCTGCGGCTATAGAAGACATTTGCCCAAGGTGCCACGCAGTAGGACTGAACCTGGAACCTGTGGTTGGGAAGCAAGCTTCTTACCACACAGCCACACCTGTGGAGTAGGCTGTAACATGAGTAACCAATCAGGTATGCGCTAACAAATGAGCTTCTATGTGGTCAATGAATCTGCTAGAAAAAGAAACCAAATTCCCCTTAAATCTCTCTGTATTGTATTAAATAAAAGAGACATTGGGCATTATAGTCTGTGTTATACTAAAGCCAGGTTGGTCATGGCTGGCAGACTTGGAGCTTTAAAAACTCTCTTATTAGGTTAGTTTTGTTTTTAGCTTTGTCCATCCACTCCATTCTAAGGACATTGACTTTTCTCTCATCTTCACTTGACCTATCTCTCATCTTCACTTGACCTTGGCTTTGGATCCCTTTACCTACCCTCACCCATCCTTTACTGCCTGCTCTATTGTCCATCTCATTTTGTGGCTATCCCTGCTGCTAAACCATTGATGACAGCACTTTCTCCATTTCTCCCAATCTCACATGACAGGCATAAGTATAAAGTGTTAAGTATGAAGTGTTAAATTGCTCACTTGTGGCTGTTGAACTTGTCAAACTCATCCACAAATTTCTTGTCTTCCTGTGTGTTTCACTCAATGCAGCAGTTTGTTTACTGGAAGACTTTATAGTTGTCTTCAGTCTTATCAAACCATCGAACTCATGCCAGGATAGAAACCAGATATGAAATGGTGACGGTGGTGGAGGCAGCAGCAGTGATGGTTGTAGTGATAACAGTGATGGTTGTGGTGATGATGATGGTGGTGGCAGTGGTGGTGGTGAAGGTGGTGGGTGTGGTAGTGATGGAGGCAGTGATGGTTGTGGTGATAACAATGATGGTGGTGGCAGTGATGGTGGTGGTGAAGGTGGTGGTTGTGGCGATAACCGATGGTTGTGGTGGTGACGATGATGGTAGTAGTGATTATGGTGATGGTAATGATGGTGGTGGTTGTGGTGATAACCGATGGTTGTGGTGGTGACGATGATGGTAGTAGTGATTATGGTGATCGTAATGATGGTGGTGATGATGGTGGCGGTTGTAGTGATAACAGATGGTTGTGGTGGTGACGATGATGGTAGTAGTGATTATGGTGATGGTAATGGTGGTGGTTGTGGTGATAACCGATGGTTGTGGTGGTGACGATGATGATGGTAGTAGTGATTATGGTGATGGTAATGATGGTAGTGATGATGGTGGTGGTTGTGGTGGTGACGATGATGGTAGTAGTGATTATGGTGATGGTAATGATGATGGTGGTGGTGGTGATGGTGAAGGTGGTGGTGAAATGGATGCCTTATCTGGCCTTCCGCCTTATCTGATATTGCTGTTCATCTGCAGGGTGTTGTGTCAGTGGACCAAATTGATCAACTGACAAGGCACCTGCAGAATAATGGTTAATGGTTCATATACTGCATCCATTGCTGCAATATATTCTAAGGAAAAAGATGTCTGATCTTTTAGCATTTAAACTGGCCATATCTGGCCCAAATGTTCTACTTGTCTTGTGTTCAAACTAGCCAGATCTGGCTTTGTACACCTACCCTACAATGTCATTCTAAAAGTAAACAATCACATCATTGAAATCTCAAAGCTATGAGATGATGCATGATTAATTCAAAACATTGAATAAAGAAGCATTATAGGCACAGGTGAGGCTGTGTGGTAAGAAGCTTACTTCACAACCACATGGTTCTGGGTTCAGTCCCACTTGAGCAAGTAGGGTCTTCTACTATAGCCTTGGGCCAATCAAAGGCTTGTGAGTGGATTTGGAAGACGGAAACTGAAAAAAGCCCATCGTATTCATGTGTGTGTGGTGTGTATGTGTCACCACTGCTTGGCAATTGGTGTTGGTTTGTTTACATCCTTGTAACTTAGTGGTTTGACAAAAAAAAGACTGATAGAATAAGTACCAGGCTTTAAAAAAATTAAATACCAGGGGTTGATTCATTTGACAGAAAAGGTCTCCAAGGTGGTGCCCCAGCATGGCCACATTCTAATGAGTGAAACAGACAAAAGATATTTCACAGAATAATCTTATTCCCAAAAGGTTGAGTCTCAATAGCTGTGACCAGTTGGTTGTCAAGAGAAAAATTAGTAAAATGCAATAAAACAAAAACCCTGCTCTCATGCAGGGTTTTGGTTCAATCATTTTGTGTGCAGTAGGGGGGAGAACTGTCTAATTGACTGGTGATTAGCAAACTTGAGTATTACGTTGATGTCACTCGTTGACAAGCTATGATAAGATAAACAGGTCTAAACTTGTGAAACCTATTGAATTACTGAAAATCTCATTGACTTAGTAATGTTCTCGTAATTGTTGTTCTTGTTGTTGTTGCATTGATTTTGCTTTTTAGCCCCAGGTCATTCTTAACCCAGTAAACCTGACCTCTGATCAAATTATTCCAACTGTATCCTCTTTAGGATTTGAACTCTGAATGTAAAGAACAAATACTGCAAAGCATTCCCTGCCACCATACTCTAATGGTTCTGCCACTTCACTGTAATAACATGGTTGCATGGCTACATGATTAAGAAGTTTGCTTTCATGCTACATGGTTTCAATTGTGATCTTTCTGTAAGTGGGCACGTCTTCTACCTTTGGAGTTAAATTTGGCAGACAGAAACTATGAGGAAACTTGTTGCACTCACGTGTGTGTGTGTGTGTGACCGTTACAACTATTACATAATTCTGGGCTTCCAGAAACAGCTGTTGAACTTAAAATATCCCTTAGATTTTTGTACTCTTTGTATTCCATGTAAATTTATGCATAAGTGCATCTGGATAGTTTCAGTTTTTGTTTATCTCTCTATATATATCTCTATATATCCCTAGATGTGTATATATGTATGCATGTATATCTTATATATCAAGACCAATCATATTCATCTACATCAATGTGTGTTTGTGTCTTCGGATTGACATTGCTTGGGTTGTGATGACATTGTTTATGTCCTGTGCAACAGTAAGCCCACCTGCTCAACAGCTCCTTGTCTACAGACATGGATTAAACCAACCACATCTGGCCCAAATATTCTACCTGTGTCGTGTTTGAGCCAGCCAGATCATCATTGGTTGAGGTTATTATTTCTTTTTCAGAAAATTTAGCATTTTTCTAACGAATACTTTTTAAATATATTTTTATATATTTCTTTTATATTTTTCTTTTTTCGGTAGATATAAAGTTGATTTGGTACATGAAGAACACCATTGGACAATTTATCGACGCTATAAACATTTCCGCAGTCTTCATGAACAACTCATGTTGTTCTTGGCTGGACTTCGGCTTCCGGTCCCAACAAAGCAGTGAGTGTTTTGTTTTATCATAAAACTGTTCTTTTTGTCCTCATTTTTCTTCTCTTTTGTTGCCTGACTCCAATAACTGACAAATACTGACATATCATAAACTGGTGAAACAGGCTCTACTGTAAATCATTATAAACCCAACTGTTAAAACACCAATAGACACATTGAAGTTAAACATCCGTAATGTATTAGTTATGTTTTAATATATAAATACGAAGATATAAAAGAAACAGGTAGTAATAAAAACAAATGTGTTTTGTATTTCAACTAAATCAAGCTTTAATAACAAGTTTAAATTTTGGTAGAATGCCATGCATTTATATAGGGGTTTAGTTAGTTAGTTAGTTAGTTAATTTTTTGGCTCAAAAAGCAAAAATAAATAATGTGGTTTTTCAAATGCATGAACTAAAAGCTGAAGTGGGATGGGATAAATTACCTGCATCAACTTGCTATAAAAGCTGGTAGTAATTTTACCTTGTACTTAATCATAGTGCAAATTTTGAAGAGTGCAATTCAATTTTAACAGCTATTTTTTCAAAGCTATAATGGAAGTGACAAAAGAGCATATTTGGCATATTTTGCTTTATGAGTTCAATAAAGGCAGCAATACCAGAGTTGTGAGGAACATAAATGCAGCTATATGGGGATTGGATAATAAGCATAAGCTAGTGTCAACGGTGGTTCCAGAAATTCCAAGCTGGAAACTACAGCCTGGAAGATCTGTAGCGTTTAATAAGGACATCCTGCAAACCCTGGTGGGAAACAATGCCCCCACCACCACCACCACCACCATATTAGCTGGACATTGCCCCATCTGATTATCATTTATTCTGCAGTCTTCAAAATCATTTGGATGGAAAAAGTATGAATTCTGTCGTTGAGGTCAGAACAGTACTGGAGGAGGGTTTAATCAGTTATGTGTGGTTATTCTTCAGAAAAAATTAATTGTGTTTATTAATGGCCTGGTCGAGAGAAGGAACTGTTGTAACCATGGTCTTCATTTAGCATTGCCCAATGTCCAGAGTCTTCATTTACCTTCTGACACCAGTGAGATTGATGTGGTTGATGTTTTTCCTGAACAACAGCATAGGCACAGGCATGGCTGTGTGGTAAGAAACTTGCTTCCCAGCCACATGGATCTGGGTTCAGTCCTACTATGTGGCATCTTGAGCAAATGTCTTCTTCTATAGTCTTGGGCTGACCAAATCCTTATGAGTGGATTTGGTAGATTGAAACTGATAGAAGCCCGTTGTATATATGTATATATTTGTGTATGTCTTTGTGTCTGTTTGTCCCCCTCCCCTCTCACCAACTGGCAACTAGTGTTGGTATGTTTACATCCCAGTAACTTACCAGATCAGCAAAAGATACTGATAGAATAAGTACCATGCTTAAAAAAAAAAAGCAAGTACTGGGATCAATTCATTTGACTAAAGAGCTTTCAAGGCAGTGCCCCAGCATGGTCGCAATCTCATGACTGAAACAAATAAAAAGACAACAACTACAGGATGACAGTTGCAAGGAAAGCATGGTCAGTGAAAGATTTCCAGCAGGACTGGGAATATGTGGCTAGTACAGGGCCTGAGGTCTAAAGAACAAGGCTGGACACAGTGTGGATGGAATTTGATCAACAGTTTGGTTACTCAACCGAATTTTGTCATTTGGGTTTGGTGACTCAAATCTTATCATTTGGGTTTGGTGACTAAAGTTTGATCATTTGGCTTTAGTCAAGTTTAGCCATTTGGTCTTGGTCACTCAGATTTGGTCATTTGGCTTTGGTGACTAAAATTCAGTCTTTTGGGTTGGATCACTCAAGTTCAGTCATTTGGACTTGGTCACTCAAGTGTTATCATTTGCATTTGGATACTCAATTTTGGTCATTTGAGTTTGGGTTGTTAAATCTGGTTATTACACACTCAAATTTGACCTATTTGTTATGAGATTCAATCCAGATATTGAGCAGTAGAAAACAAAATACTATATCTTGCTGTATTTAGTTTGTATGTCTCCTCCTATTTATTTATATTTTCTCTTTGTTTATTTATCTAATCAAACCATCAAATCTGTCATCAACACTATTTTGCACTCACTATCTCTCTCTCTCTCTCTCTCTCTCTCTCTCTCTCTCTCTCTCTCTCGTTATGACAGCTACTTCAGTTTCCTTAGCCACACAAAACTTGCACAAATAATTAATAGCTGTTATACATTTCCATAAATAGACTGATGTTCTGTTGGTTACAATGATAAGGGTTCCAATTGACCTCATCAACAGGACTGCCTGCTCGTGAAATTGACACCCAAGTGGCTGAGCACTCCACAGACATGTGTGCCCTTAACATAGTTCTTGAGGAGATTCAGTGAGGCTCAGAATGTGACAAGGCTAGCCCACAGAACCACAGGTACTACTCACTTTTGCTAGCTAAATCAACTGGAGCAACGTTAAGTGAAGTGTCTTGCTCAAGGCACAATGCACCACCAGGATATGACCTCGTGGCTGTGCTAAATACCCTTACAACTAAGCCATAGGCCTTCACTGCGTTGCCGTGTATCAAATAACCAAATAGATGTGTTAAATGAAATAGTTACATTATTTTGTTCATGTGAACGATTACTAAATTGTTGATATAATAATAATGATAATAATAATTATTTCAAATTTTTGCCACATGGGCAGATCGTGAGAGGTGGGATGAGTCAATTACATCAACGCCAGTGTTCAACTGGTGCTTATTTAATTGAGCCTGAAAGAATGAAGGGCAAAGTTGACCTTGGTGGAATTTGAACTCAGGGCATAGCAATGGTTGAAATACCACTAAGCATTTCGGCCCCCATGCTAACGATTCTGTTTTAATATAATAATTATTATTATTATTTCAAATTTTTGCCATAAGGGTAGCTTGGGGGACATTGGGTTGAGTCGATTACATTAACCCCAGTATTCAACTGGTACTTATTTTATTGATCCCGAAAAGCAAAATTGACCTCGGCAGAATTTGAACTTAGACTGTAGCAACGGACAAAATACCACTAAGTATTTTGTCCAGCGTGTTAATGATTCTACCAGCTCGCTACCTTGAATAATAATAATAATAATAATAATAATAATAATGATGATAATAATAATCCTTTTTACTATTGGCACAAAGCCTGAAATTTGGGATGTAAGGGTCCAGTCAATTACATCAACCCCAGTGTTCAACTGGTACTTATTTCAATGACCCTGAGAGGATGAAAGGCAAAATCAACCTTGGTGGAATTTGAACTCAGAACATTAAAAAGAGATGAAAATGAAATACCGCTAAGCATATCGCCTGGCGTGCTAATGATTCTGCCAGTTCACCACCACCTCATAATAATAATATAATAATAATAATAATTTCTGGTGTGGAGGCTTTGGTCTTGTGCTGCAATTGAAAATCCCTCTGTCTCTGCTTTGAGTCCTGAGCTTCTCAACCATTGCTGAGATTTTTCTTTGTCTATTTCTTTTGCATACTCTGGGATATGTCAATACATACAGATAGAAAAATTAAGGCCAATAGACCAGATATAGTTGTCAGAGATCATGAAGAAAAAAACGCTTTCTAATTGATGTATCAATACCAGCAGATGACAACATGTCTCTAAAAGAAATGGAGAAACTTTCAAAATACAAAGACCTGGAATAATTATTATTATTATTGTTGTTATTATTATTATTATCATTATTATTATTACTATTATTATTATAGTTTCAACATTAAAGGGTAGATCAAGAAAGTTTAAATGTTGGAATGGCAAAGAGCAAAAGTAAGTTGAGTAGAGCAGAGGTCACTGTTGAATATACTGCAGTAATGATAGTTAAAGAGGTAGAGGTAGGGCAAGTTTGCCAACAAACCAAAGATTAGAGGTAATTTGAGAGAATCGTTTTGGGGTCAGGAGAGTGATAGGGGTTTTTTGGGGAGGCTTTTTTTTTCTTCCTCTTAATGTCTAAACATATAACTTTCTTCAATTACGATCAACTGCAAAATTACCAAGGCAGATGTGACATTTGAAGTACCAATGCAAATTACCAATATTGGCATAAATCAAGAATCTTTTGAAAATTCCAGTTTGCTGGAGATGATATTTTTTTTGTTGTTTTTTGTTGTTGTTTTTTTTTTTTTTTTTCTCTATTGGTTAACAGCTGTGAGAAAAATTATATTAAAACACTGGGGAACGTATAAATTTATTCTGCAGAAGAATAAATTTGTCTTGTGACACCATAAACAGTCTCAACTCCAGCAATATCTTAGAGTAAAGTTAAATCTATATTCATATTACCGAACATGCGACAGCTGTTTAAGCTAACTGTAACCATTTTAATCTTAATTATGTAACTACTGAGTTTTTTTTTTACTCATGGGGAGCCTGGCATTGGTGGTGGTGGTCGCAATGGCAGCGATGGTGACGAAGATTTATTGATAAATTCAAGCAGTTTCTCAACAGGGCTATATGTCAAACTGTGGTGTAGCACTGACAGTCCTGCCCCACCCCCAACAATTTTACCCTCACAACCACAACGACCATTACGTGGCCCTTTGGTACCTTTTTAATGGAATCCTTCTGTTGCCTTTGTTATGACCAAACCCACTGGTTCCTTCTCCCCTCGACAATGTTTTTCCTGCAGCTGTCCAACCCCCACTGGACACTGGCCACATCAATCCTGCCATCTGGGAGAATCTTCAGTTACCATGGGTCACCACTGATTGTCTCTTCGAAAAAGAAAGAGTATAATAATAATACTTTTTGTTTTTATTTTTTACTTCTTTTATTTGTTTCAGTCCTACCTTGAAGGGTTTTAGTCAGACAAATCGACCCTAGTCCTTGTAGTTTCTTTTTTAAGTCTGGTGCTTGTTCTATTGGCTTCTTTCTGCCAAACTGTTAAGTTCGAAGAACATAAACTGACCAACACTGGTTGTCAAATGGGGGAGGGGGCAAGCACAAAGACACACACACACATATATATACACATAAACTCATTCATCTATTCATACATACATACACACATGACAGGCTTCAACACAATTCTCATCTACCAGATTCTCTTGCACAGCATTGGTCAGCTAAGAGCTATAGTAGAAGACACTTGCCCAAGGTGCCACGCAGTGGGGCTGAACCCCAAATCAAGTAGATATAAAGCGAGGTTCTTAATCACAGAGCTATTTATATTTATCTTCTTTGCTTTCATTATTTAATTTTATTTAAATGATTTGTTTTATATTTTATTGAATATCAATAAATTAACTGCTAAGATTTTTAATATTAACGATATCTTGTAATCATTTATAATCACCATTGATTATAAACGAGCAACTGACTCTCTGAGAGGACTTGAACCATGTATCTGTTACTTGCTGGGTGACCATATTACTGATTACCCAACATAGTGCCTGCCATCCATACCATTTTCTTAACCGTTTTGATACCAACCCACCCGAAACCAACCCTTGTTATGTGATTGTAGCTGCCTATTTTAAAGTGAGCTAATTTAAAGGTTTCCATCAAAATTTCTTGTAAATTTGTGTGCCAGACACCAGGAAAATAACGACAAAGTTACTTTACTAAATTCTTCATCATTTTCAAAATTAATTGAAGTAAAGGCAGAATAGTTTAATGGAAATATTGTTATAAAAGAATTAAGCAACTATTAAGTGGATCCTCCTCTTTTACAGAAAGACAAGCATTTCAACCAGATCTTTGGTTTTCTGGCTACCAACATAGAAGCTTCTTAACCTCGTTCTAAGATATAAACTTCTTATTTAAAAGTGATCTAAATTAAAATTTTCCATAAAAATTCTTGTAAATTTATATTCCAAACACCAGCTTAATAAAGTTATTTTACTAAATCTTCCATCATTTTCAAAATTAATTGAAACAAAGACACTGTATTTTACCAGAAATATGGTAATAAAAGGATTAAGTAGGAATTAAGTTGATTCTGCTCTGCCTTTTACAGAATGGCAAACATTTTAAGCAGATCTTCTTATTCTCTGCCTGCCAGCTTAGAAGTTTCTTATCCTTTTGATATGAACCTGACTGAAACTGCCTATGGTCCCACAATACAAAATTCTTCTTCAAAGTGACTTAAAGCATTTCATAATTTTTTTTTTTTTGCTAATTAACGGTCCAAACACAAGCACAGTAATGACAAAATTACTCAAAGAAATTCTTCATTATTTTCAAAATTAATTGAAACAAAGGCAGGAAAAATGGTAATAAAAGGGTTAAATTAGGTATTGTAACCCTTTTTTCTGTTATATTCAATGGCAGCATTTTATCTCCATGCTGCTGCCTCATAAAAAGCACCCAGTCCACTCTGTAAAGTGGTTGGCATTAGAAAGGGCATCTAGCTGTAGAAACCATGCAAAAACAGACTTTGCTGGTGCCATGTGAAAAGCAGCTAGTCCACTCTGTGAAGTGGTTGACATTAGGGAGGGTATCCAGTTGCCAAAACAGACAGTGGATCTTGATGTAGTTCTCTGGATTGCCAGCTCCTATCAAACCATCCAACCCATGTCAACATGGAAGACAGACATTAAATGATGATGAGGAGGAGGATGACGATGGTGATGATGATGTCGTCATCATCATCACTTTATGCTTGCAGGATAGGTGATAGGTAAATATTGTGTCTCAAATTGGTGTTTCTAATGTCAAAGACCATTTTACATTGAGAATCTTAGTGGTCAGTTCCTTCATAATTTGCTCCTCAAGATTATTTCTCATGGCAAACGTTGAATCAAGGTGAAATTGCTTGTTTCTGCTGGACACAAAGTTTATTCTGTTCTTTTACTGGGCCGAGTCATTGAATCATGATATTGTTAACGGTGGGTCCTTTCAGGGTGTCAGTGATTATATTGAGACCCCAGTATCTGTTTTATGAACCTTTAAAGTATGAAAGACTAAGCTGACTTGGGTAGGGTTTGAACTCACTACCTAAAGAGATATAACCAAATACCACATGGTGTTTTGTCTGACACTCAACCAATTCTGCCAGTTCACACATAAATACTCAGACCCTCACTGTGTATGTACATGATCTTTACTGTCTTCAATCATTCATCTGTGGCCATACTGGAGCTCCACCATATAGACTATTACAGATTACATAACTCTGTTGATATTCTATTATTTCTAACAATATGGTATTAATAATATCTATGA
Source organism: Octopus sinensis (assembly GCF_006345805.1). NCBI lineage: Eukaryota > Metazoa > Mollusca > Cephalopoda > Octopoda > Octopodidae > Octopus > Octopus sinensis. The sequence continues at coordinate 23,735,771 of NC_043017.1, forward strand.
TGTCTATTTTTTATTTTATAACACTTTTTATTTTGTGAGGTATATTTGCCATCTCAATATGGCTAACCACTAAGGGTGGGTGTTACTGTAGCTTGTAGCCCCAGGAGAACATCAAGCTACAGTAACACCCACCCTTAGTGGTTAGCCATATTGAGATGGCAAATATACCTCACATTGTCATGCAGTTACTGTTTATACCTCGTTCAGAGATTTATTGTTACTTTTTATTTTGTCTCCTACATATTTTACATACATTATATTCTATTTATTAATTTATTCCTATTATTAATTTCATTTAACTTCATGTAATTTTATTTATTTATTTCTCTTTTCATATTTTCTTTGCTTATCGATGGATTTAATATATATCGATTTTTATTTTTATATAGACATCGGGAGAAGAAGAAGTCTTTCCGTGGTGAGAAATCCACACTACCAAGATTTCCTTTAATTCCAGACCAGTTTATTCGAGAAGAAAACATTCCTTTACGAACAGTTAGTTTTCACTACATTATTATTATTATTATTATGAAGGTAGTAAGCTGGCAGAATCATTAATACACCAGGCAAAATGCCTTATGGTAGCACGCCGGGCGAAATGCATAGCCGTATTTCGTCTGCCGCTACATTCTGAGTTCAAATTCCGCCGAGGTCGACTTTGCCTTTCATCCTTTTGGGGTCGATTAAATAAGTACCAGTTATGCACTGGGGTCGATATAATCGACTTAAACCATTTGTCTGTGCTTGTTTGTCCTCTCTGTGTTTAGCCCCTTTTGGGTAGTAAAGAAATAGGTATTTTGTCTGCTGCTACATTTCCAGTTCAAATTCTGCCCGGGTCAACATTGTCTTTTATCCTTTTGGGGTCGATAAATTAAGTACCAATGAAACACTGGAGTTAATGACAAATCAACAAGTTCCCTCCCTCAAATTTCAAACCTTGTGCCTATAGTAGAAAGGATTATTATTATAGTTATTATTATTATTATTATTACCTCCACCTTAGCGAAGGTGGAGGTACTGTTTACAGTCATCTTTGTTTGGTTGTTTGTCCATGGACAAAGATATCTCAAGAACCACTGGATGGATTCAGATGAAACTTTCAGAGATGTTTGGTCTCATGCCTGGCACAAACTCATTAGATTTTGGGATCAATCCGGTAATGGACAAGGATTCCAGAATATTTTTCATTTTTTTTTACTTAATTTTTGAGAGCGGTCGGGTTCATTTTTAGTATTCTCATTTGTGAGAACATTTGAATTTATTTGAGATATTCTCATTTTGAAAATCATCTCTAGCTTATCATTGAGAGAATGTTGGAGTTGTCTTGGTGGAGGTTTGCACTTTCTGAGTGCTCTTGTTATTGTTATTATTATTATTATTATTATTATTATTATTATTATTATTATGGAGGTGGCGAGCTGGACAAGATACTTAGTGGCATTTTGTTTGTCTTTATGTTCTGAGTTCAAATTCTGCCAAGGTCGACTTTGCCTTTCATCTTTTCAGGGTTGATAAATTAAGTACCAGTGAAACACCGGGTCACCCAAATCACCAGTCCCCTCCTCCAAAATTCCAGGTCTTGTACCTTTGGTAAAAGGGATTATTATTATAATGAAGTCAGTGATCTGGCAGAATTAGCATGTTGGACAAGATGCTTTGTGGCATTTTAAATTCCGCCAAGGTTGACTTTGCCTTTCATCCTTTCAGGGTCAAAAAATTTAAGTGTCCAGTGAACACACAGGGGTCGCTGTAATCAACTAGTCCCCTCCCCCAAAATTTCAGGCCTTGTGCCTGTAGTTGAAAGGATTATTATTATTATTATTATTATTATTATTATTATTATTGTGCGTATGTTCTAGTATGTATTTGTCACCCTATTTCTATCAATGCTACAACAACTCCTATTCCTCAGAACCAGCTACTTGTAAACCATTTAACACCCAAGCCTACCAGAGATACCTGTTTCTTCCCTCCTCACTAGAATCAGACAGTTAGGCATAGCTGTGCAGTAGGACTGAACCCAAGACCACATGCCTGGGAAGCAAACTACTTAAACACACAGCCATACTTGTGCTTAAACCACTACAGAAAATTAGCTTTGATGATTAAAAATAATGCCATTTTGGGGGCTTTTTTTTTTTTTTTTTTTTTCAGAATGTTAAATTGGGTTATTTGGACTCTGTTGATTTGGCATTGGAAGCAAATTCTCAACTCTCTCTCTCTCTCACTCTCACACACACACACACACACACACAGTCTCTCTCTCTCTCTCACTCGCACCACTCACTCACATGCATGCACATGTGATAGGAATATACACATAGAGTTAGAAAGAGAGAGTGAGAGGAGAAAATATTACAATTTATGAATTAAACACGACTGACATATATACACTCTCCCTCTCCTCAGACGCATAAAGAGAAATATCCTCACACACATAAACAAACAAACAGCCAGACGGTGAGAGAGAAATATTAAAACATCTGATGTCAAATAGTCAGTGCCAAAACAATTGTGCCAAAATGTCTCCTATCCTAACCCCTCCCCACTCTGGCTTTAATTCCTATTCCTTCCAGCCCAGAACATTGACCTTATAAAATTCTCTTCTTACCTCTATTGTTCAGGCTGAACTTCCACATCAGTACTTCTTAATATACTGTAGTTCAGTGCTGTCTTTCACAGAATGCTATTTCAGTGAAATACCCAGTTCAATATGTTCTGAGAGAAAAGAAAAGAAAAAGAAATAATAATGAAATTATTGTATACAGTGCTCAGGTGCACCACAACTTATCAGAAAGTGCATATAAAGTGTATGCAGTAATGTACAAATGTCTGGAAAGCGAACAATGTATGAGTCAGATACATGCTTGTGTGTGTATGGAGGGGAGAAAATCAGGTGTAGTGTTGGCAAATCTCAGAAAGCATGGAAGTTTTGAAGGATGCAGTGCTCCGACAACTAACCACTGATGTCGGCAGTTTGTTCCATGCTTCAGCAACTCTCAGCGTGAAAAAATGTTTCCTAAAGTCATGGGAGCTGTGCTGTTTTCTGACTTTGTAAATATGTCCACGGGTGTTAGACAGGTGGAGTTTGAAAAGGTACTCAGAGTTATTGTTTGTAAGATGGTTGATAATTTTATGGGTGTCTGCCAAGTCAGCTGCCAGACATCGGAGTTTCAATGTGTCCATGCCCAGGGAAGTAAGGCGTTCAGAATATGGCAAGTGCCTGATGGAGGGTATTCTTTTGGTTGCACATCACTAAACGGCTTCCAGACGATTGATATCCTGGGCAAGATAGGGGTTTCAGACCGGTGATGCAAATTCCAGGTGAGGTGTTACCATAGCTATATAAAGCCACAGATAGATAGTCGGAGAGCGGCTCACAAAGGATTTGGTGAGTGATGCCAAGACACCCTCAGCCTTCTTGACAATTTTAGCGATGTGTTTTGTCCAACACAAATCACTGTCGACAATAACACCCAGCAGATTATTTTAATCATCAAACAGAAGCTAATTCTGTGCAGTGGTTTAGGTGTAGATATGGCTACGTGGTTAACAAGCTTGTTTTCCAAACATATAGTTTTGGATTGAGTTCCACTGTATGGCACCTTGGGCAGGTGTCCTCTACTATATCATCAGACCAGCCAAAGGCTTGGGAGTGGATTTGGTAGAAGGAAATGGAAAGAAGCCCACTGTGTATGTATGTATTGTGAAGGTGCATAGCTTAGTGGTTAGGTTATTTGACTGACAGTCATGAGGTCATAAGTTTGATACCCAGCAAGGACATTGTGTCCTTGAGCAAGAAAATTTTATTTCATGTTGCTTCTGTCCACTCATTTGGCAAAAGTGACTTCTACTTGTAATTCAAAAGGTCAGCCTTGTCACATTCTGTGTCATGCTAAATCTCCCTGGTAACTAGAGGATATGTGTTGTCTGTGGAGTACTCAACCACTTGCCCATTAATTTCATGAGCAGGCTGTTCCATTGATCGGATGAACTGGAGCACTCGTCATCATAGACAACAGATTGCCAGTTAGTTTATATATGTATGTATGTATGTATGAATGAGTATGTGAGTGTGTATGTGTACAGGTACACATGATGTATGCATGTTTGTCTTTGTGTGTGTGTGTGTGTTTATACCCCCTTGTCTTGACAAAATATTTTACTGTCACCTTCATGCAAGCTGTGTCCTTCGTTTCCAATTTTAAATGGAAACAGGTGACAGCAACCAGAAGGGCATCTGGCTGTAGAAAATTCTGTGTGAATTCTGTCTGACCCATGCAAGAATGGAAAAGTGGGCATTCAAACAATGTTGATGATTTTTCTTATACTTCTCTATCCAGTATAAGTTTCCTTTTAGATGTTTGCATAGATTAAAACCTTCTCTGTTAAATTTTTTACTGGAAATTCGTAACAGAGACAACCATTACATGTTGAACCTTGGTACATCATCGGTTATATTTTCTGTTCAATGTTTTCTGCAATAACCTTGAGCTGACTACAGCCTTGTGAGCAGATCTGGAAATGGAAATCAAAAGCAGCCTCTGTGTTAATACCTAGAAGGGGGTGCTTTTTCCACTCACCAAAGTGAATGGAGCTTTGGCCTGGAGGAACTGATGTCATCAGACAGTATCTAACATCCATCAGATGTTTTGACCCTTAACTGTAACACCCTCCCATTGGTGGGTCAGCAGAGGTGGCCAAAGCACTGCCCTTCATCTCCTCCAGACTCCCAGCTTAAATCCTCTCTTTTGCTCCATAACCAACAAGAGGCTCTTTCAGCTGCTTCTCCCATCCTGCACTCAGCCACCCTTCACTCCTTTCCTCTCATTCCAATGGCTGTAAGCATATGCCATGCCAACTGAGCAGGGAACCCCCTACAGCCAACCTTGACTGGGAAAAGCCATACCTGCAATCCTGCAGAAGGCTCCCGTATTTGGCATGTTTCTATTCATAGCCTCATCACACTCGTCTTCCATATCTTTTAAATCTAAATATAATCAATTCATCTTCAGAAAAAAGGGATAATTACCTCATTGCTTTTAATAAGTCACTAATTACCTCCTTTAAAATTAAACTGCCTCCTGATTCATTTACAAAATAGTCTTCCTCCTACTAATATAGAATGAAAACTTCTTATGACAGCAGGAAATTGTAACATTATCTCTAACGTCTTAGTCATGATTAGCAAAAGTGAAACCAGTGTAAATATTTTGTGTAAATATTGTGTAAATATTTTGTTTCACAGAAATATATATTGTCCCACATAAAATTTTTCTGCATTTTCTTTCCTTTTATATTTTGCACTACAATTCAACGTGTAGAGAAAAAAGTTTTTCATCAGACCTTTTCATTATTTATTTATCTTTCTTTCTCTCTCTCTCTCTCTCTCTCTCTCTATATATATATATATATATATATATATTATATATATATATATATAGATATATAATCAAATGAATAATAACATGACGGATAACTGTCAGCTCATTACAGCTATTTCTAATGCATTTTTAAATAGAAGAATGAGAACATTACTTCATTACAAAAAACTGTAATCATTAGATGAAATGTACTTTTACAAACAAAAGAATATCCCAAGAATACAGCAGGGATATGGCTAAAGTTTGTTGATGCTAACTTGGTGCATATCTTTTCAAGTACCTGATTCTATCTGAATTCTTATTTTATTATTTATACACACACACCCACACACATCTTTTTGTTTCACAAAAGTAGGTGAAAGCATTTTCATAAAAGAATAATAATAATAATAATAATAATAATGGTCATTGTATATGCTGCTCAGGTACGTACAGCTTCTTAGAAAAGGGTAAAAGAGGGGACAGAAAGCTGAAATAATTAAAGTAAAGACCAAAAAAAAAATATTTCGGTTTTCTGCTCCAATTCTTGCTAACTTTGAAAGCAAATGTCACTGGATGAAAAAATGAGAAGTTTAGAAATAGAATCTATAATAAATTAGGCCAAACCAAAATTATGAGGTTCTGTTTGTATAAATATGTTCCTGAAATACAAACCTGGTTGTAGTTATTGGTTGGGTAATGGGAATCTAAATGACATCCACTCCACCAACACCACCTCCATCATACTTTCATCACTCCCACCTATTACCAAATATTTGGAACAAAAACACACATTTGTAACACAAGAGTGTATTGAGCACTTTTAGGTGTTTATACAACAAATCCCCACCCAAAATAATATATATATTTATAAGTATGTATGGGTGTATATGTGTATATATATATATATGTATATCTTTTATTTTTTACTTATTTCAGCCATTTGACTGTGGCCATACTGGGGCACCACCTTGAGGAATTTTTAGTTAAATGAACTGACCTCAGTACTTAGGTTTTTGCTTTTTTCAGCTTGGTACTTATTCTATTGGTCTCTTTTGCTAAACTGCTAAGTTACAGGGACATCAACACACCAACAGCAGTTGTCAAGCAGTGAATGGGAACAAGCACAGACTCAAACAAACACAAGCATTCACATATATAACACCCACCTAAATCACTATATTTATATATTTATGTATGTGGCAGAAACATTAGCACAGCAGGTGAAATGCTTAGCAGTATTTAGTCTTTCTTTACGTTCTGAGTTCAAATTCCGCCGAGGTCAACTTTGCCTTTCATCTTTTCAGGGTCAATAATTTAAGTACCAGTTGCATACTTAGGTCGATCTAATTAACTGGCCCCCTCCCCCAAAATTTCAGGTCCTTGTACCTAGAGTAGAAAAGAATATGCCATGCTTGAATAGAAGACTCCTAAAACCAAGTGAAATCATAGTTGTGGCAGATACTGGTGTCATGCAATTGGCATCCATGCCTGTAGCATGCAAAAGCACCCATAACACTCTCAAAGTTGTTGGCATTAGGAAGGGCATCCAGCCGTAGCAACCATGCCAAATCAGACTGGAGTGTGGTGCAGCCCTTTAGCTTACCCTCTCTGGTCAAACTGTCCAACCCATGCCAGCATAGACAATGGACATTAAATGTTGATGATACTATGTATGTATATATATATATATATATATATATATTATATATATATACACACACACACACACACATGCACACACACACATATATATATATATATATATATATATATACATACATACACAACAGGCTTCTCTCTGTTTCGGTCTATCAAATCCATACACAAGGCTTTGGATTGTCTGAGGCTATAGTAAAAGACTCTTGTCCCAGAACTCATGCAGTAGAACTGAACCTGGAACCATGTTGGTGAGAAGCAAAGTTCTTACTACACAACCATGCCTGCACCCCTTCCTAGAACTTATCTATATCTGAGCTGAAAGCTGAAGATGTTAGGTGTCTAGGTCTTGAAGGTATGACCAATATCAGTGACAGGTTATAAATAACCAGGCCTTTAGTTAGCTGTCTAATAATTTATTGATTTCTCTAGTTCTGATTCTCTTGCAGTTCCTTTTGAGAGATTTGAAAAATAAAATATCAAATTTGTATAATTAATCAATTTCTGTGAATGGTAGTAGAAGTTAGACATTTTAACAAACTGGTTAATCGAGTGTTTATTTTTTATATTTTAATTTGTTAATGTTTTCTTTTCTTTTTTTTTTCCCTTAACCCTCCACCATTCCATGATCTTCCATAATAAAGGCCTGCTGTAAACTGTCAGTAATTATTTAATTAAAAGCTAATTTTTCAGACCTAATAAGTGCAAGTGTGGCTGTCTGGTTAAGAATATAGTTTCACAATTAACTGAGTTTGTGTTTAATGAAATTGTGTGGTTTTTATCCGTCGGTGTTTTCTACCTTTGCCCCAAGTTGACCTTTGACCAGTTGACCAATGCCTTGTGAGTGAAAGTTAATAGTTTTAAGCAATATTGTTACATTGTGCATGCGTGTTTGTATCATCATCATCGTTTAACGTCCGTTTTCCGCGCTAGCACAGGTTGGACGGTTCGACCGGGGTCTGGGAAGCCAGGGGCTGCACCAGGCTCCAGTCTGATCTGGCAGTGTTTCTACAGCTTGAAGCCCTTCCTAACGCCAACCACTCCGCGAGTGTAGTGGGTGCTTTTTACATGCCACCTGCACAGGGTCTGGCATCAGCCACAATCGGTTGGTGCTTTTAACGTGCCACTGGCACGGAAGCCAGCCAAGGCGGCGCTGGCATCGGCCACGTTCGGATGGTGCTTTTTATGTGCCACCAGCACAGAAGCCAGTCGAGGTGGCGCTGGCATCGGCCACGTTCGGATGGTGCTTTTTATGTGCCACCAGCACAGAAGCCAGTCGAGGTGGCGCTGGCATCGGCCACGTTCGGATGGTGCTTTTTGTGCCACCAGCACAGAAGCCAGTCGGGCAGCGCTGGCATCGGCCACGTTCGGATGGTGCTTTTTATGTGCCACCAGCACAGAAGCCAGTCGAGGCGGCGCTGGCATCGGCCACGTTCGGATGGTGCTTTTTATGTGCCACCAGCACAGAAGCCAGTCGAGGCGGCGCTGGCATCGCCACGTTCGATGGTGCTTTTTATGTGCCACCAGCACAGAAGCCAGTCGAGGCGGCGCTGGCATCGGCCACGTTCGGATGGTGCTTTTTATGTGCCACCAGCACAGAAGCCAGTCGAGGCGGCGCTGTTATCGGCCACGTTCGATGGTGCTTTTTGTGCCACCAGCACAGAAGCCAGTCGAGGCAGCGCTGGCATCGGCCACGTTCGGATGGTGCTTTTTATGTGCCACCAGCACAGAAGCCAGTCGAGGCGGCGCTGGCATCGGCCACGTTCGGATGGTGCTTTTTATGTGCCACCAGCACAGAAGCCAGTCGAGGTGGCGCTGGCATCGACCACGTTCGGATGGTGCTTTTTATGTGCCACCAGCACAGAAACCAGTCGAGGCGGCGCTGGCATCGGCCACGTTCGGATGGTGCTTTTTGTGCCACCAGCACAGAAGCCAGTCGAGGCAGCGCTGGCATCGGCCACGTTCGGATGGTGCTTTTTATGTGCCACCAGCACAGAAGCCAGTCGAGGCGGCGCTGGCATCGGCCACGTTCGGATGGTGCTTTTTATGTGCCACCAGCACAGAAGCCAGTCGAGGCGGCGCTGGCATCGGCCACGTTCGGATGGTGCTTTTTATGTGCCACCAGCACAGAAGCCAGTCGAGGCGGCGCTGGCATCGGCCACGTTCGGATGGTGCTTTTTATGTGCCACCAGCACAGAAGCCAGTCGAGGCGGCGCTGTTATCGGCCACGTTCGGATGGTGCTTTTTATGTGCCACCAGCACAGAAGCCAGTCGAGGCAGCGCTGGCATCGGCCACGTTCGGATGGTGCTTTTTGTACCACCAGCACAGAAGCCAGTCGAGGCAGCGCTGGCATCGGCCACGTTCGGAATGTGCTTTTTATGTGCCACCAGCACAGAAGCCAGTCGAGGCAGCGCTGGCATCGGCCACGTTCGGATGGTGCTTTTTATGTGCCACCAGCACAGAAGCCAGTCGAGGTGGCGCTGGCATCGGCCACGTTCGGATGGTGCTTTTTATGTGCCACCAGCACAGAAGCCAGTCGAGGCAGCGCTGGCATCGGCCACGTTCGGATGGTGCTTTTTATGTGCCACCAGCACAGAAGCCAGTCGAGGCGGCGCTGGCATCGGCCACGTTCGGATGGTGCTTTTTATGTGCCACCAGCACAGAAGCCAGTCGAGGTGGCGCTGGCATCGACCACGTTCGGATGGTGCTTTTTATGTGCCACCAGCACAGAAACCAGTCGAGGCGGCGCTGGCATCTGCCACGTTCGGATGGTGCTTTTTATGTGCCACCAGCACAGAAGCCAGTCGAGGCAGCGCTGGCATCGGCCACGTTCAGATGGAGCTTTTTATGTGCCACCAGCACAGAAGCCAGTCGAGGTGGCGCTGGCATCGGCCACGTTCGGATGGTGCTTTTTATGTGCCACCAGCACAGAAGCCAGTCGAGGCGGCGCTGGCATCGACCACGTTCGGATGGTGCTTTTTATGTACCACCAGCACAGAAGCCAGTCGAGGCAGCGCTGGCATCGGCCACGTTCAGATGGAGCTTTTTATGTGCCACCAGCACAGAAGCCAGTCGAGGTGGCGCTGGCATCGGCCACGTTCGGATGGTGCTTTTTATGTGCCACCAGCACTGAAGCCAGTCGAGGCAGCGCTGGCATCGGCCACGTTCGGATGGTGCTTTTTATGTACCACCAGCACAGAAGCCAGTCGAGGCGGCGCTGGCATCAGCCACGTTCGGATGGTGCTTTTTATGTGCCACCAGCACAGAAGCCAGTCGAGGCGGCGCTGGCATCGGCCACGTTCGGATGGTGCTTTTTATGTGCCACCAGCACAGAAGCCAGTCGAGGCGGCGCTGGCATCGGCCACGTTCAGATGGAGCTTTTTATGTGCCACCAGCACAGAAGCCAGTCGAGGCGTGTGTGTATATGTGCATGTTTGATCATCATCATCGTCATCGTTTTTTTAAATGTCCAATTTTCATGCTTGTATTGGTCTGACAGAATTCATTGTGGTAGATTTTCTATGGCCAGATGCCCTTCCTGTCACCAACCCTCACCTGTTTCCAAGCCACATAATATTTCCCCACAACCAGACAATGATTCCACAGGATATTGGAAATGAGAAACAGTTACATTCATTCATAACTATTGTGGAATATCAACACATACACACACACACACACACACACACACACATACACACACACACACACACACACACACACACACGTTACACAAATGTCTTAAAAGAAAAAGAACAATTTCAGTAATAAAGTTCAATGTGACATCACTGGCTCATTGGGGGGGGGGGTACATTTTATTTATTCATTATTTCAAGGAAGGCAGCTTATTTGTTTATTTATTTGTCTTTTTAATGCATTATGGGAATAATAATCTCATTGGTTGTTGGTTTCCAATGAGCCAATCACTGCTTCCCTACTTTTATGACGACAAGAGTGACAAACAATTGTCTGTATTATTGCAAGGGATTTCAATCAAATGTACTGGTTTCTTAAGTCTGTTGCTAAAAAATATATACATACCATATTTTCCAGTATATGAATAAAGTTTTCAGAGCAAAATTTACAGCCCCAAAATGAGATAGGTCAACTTATACACCAGTTTGATCTTGGAGGACCAAAAATTCCATGTGAAATGCAGGAGGATATGGAAAGACAGTGATGATGTTTGAATGTTTATGCTACATGTTTACACTAAATACTACATCAATTTGTATGCTGGAAAATACAGTACATGCTCAGTCATACATACACGCATATATACAACAGGTTTTAAGGCAGCGAGCTGGCAGAAACGTTAGAACGCCGGGCGAAATGCATAGCTGTATTTCGTCTGCCGTCACGTTCTGAGTTCAAATTCCGCCGAGGTTGACTTTGCCTTTCATCCTTTCGGGGTCGATAAATTAAGTACCAGTTACACACTGGGGTCGATATAATCGACTTAATCCGTTTGTCTGTCCTTGTTTTTCCTCTCTGTGTTTAGCCCCTTGTGGGTAGTAAAGAAATAGGTTTCTGCACAGTTTCCACTGACCAAATTCCACTCAAGGTTTTAACCATTTGGTTCTCTGATAAAAGGCCTTTCCTGAAGGTTCAGCTCTGTGGTATCAACCCTAGAATCACCTAGTTGTGAAGCAAACTTTGGACTCATACAGCCATGCCCAAGGCATTTGTTTTAATGTTAAACATACAAAAAAGTCATTTTAGGGAAAGGTCTACAAACGTACTACTTTATCAATTTACTTTTCTACTTAACCCTTTAGCATTTAAACCGGTAATATCTGATGTCCAGCCATAATATTCTGTTTTATATTCGAAGTGGCCAGATCTGGCCTCTCACACTTACCCTACAATGTCATTCTGAAAACATACAAACACATCATTGAAATCTCAAGCTATGAGATAATGATGCATTGTTAATTCAAAATAATGGGAATAAATAGGGACAGAATAATTTGAACACTAAAGGGTTAAATTCATAAAAAAGAAAAAAAAAGGCTGAAAGCTTCCCAAATGTGCAGGGGATGATTTGTGGCAGAACATAGTTGGGGAGTAAGGGTTGCAACTAGCTAAAAAGGTTCTTCTTAATGTAAGACTTTTTTGTTTTAGGGAGCTGATGACCGAGTGACATAACAGAGTTTCACTATTTCATCATCATCATCATCGTTTAGTGTCTGCTTTCCATGCTAGCATGGGTTGGACAGTTCAACTGGGGTCTGGGAAGCCAGAAGGCTGCACCAGGCCCAGTCTGATTTGGCAGTGTTTCTACGGTTGGATGCCCTTCCTAACGCCAACCACTCCGAGAGTGTTGTGGGTGCTTTTTACGTGCCACCGGCACAGGTGCCAGACGAGGCTGGCAAACGGCCATGATCAGATGGTGATTTTTACGTGCCACTGGCACGGAGGCCAGGCGAGGCTGGCAACGGCCGCATACACACACACTCGCTTGCGTATGTCTCTGTTTAATTGGGTGCACGTGTGTCGGTGGGACTTGTTTTCAATAATAACTGTTGATGAAAATTTCCATGTTTCTTCAAATAGACGCTTATCACTAAAGCTGATTGATTTTCTTTTAATTTCGATAGAAACAACTGGAAGAATATCTTCAATGTGCTCTGAAATGCCGAATGTACAGAAATCATATAGAAATGGTATGGAAAGTAGCTTTTATTGCAGTAATCCTCTTTTATGAAATTGTTTGAAGTCTGTATTTAGATATATATTTGCCTTTAACTTTATTTCTTCCTTTCAAATTTCTTGCTTCTTCATTTTTCTTTCACTTCTTGTCGTCTACTTCTTTCTTCATTTTTTCCTTTCTCTTTTCTATTCATCATTTTCCTTCCATCTGTTTCTCCTTCATTCCTTCAAATTCCTTCTTTTTTTTTCTTTAATTTCCTTTTCAGCTTTTATCTATACTTGTTTTTTTTTTGTATTTTTTACTTGTTTCAATCATTAGACTGTGGCCATGCTGGGGTACACACCTTGAAGAATTTTTGTCAAACAAATCAACCTCAGTACTTATTATTTTTTCTAAAGCCTGGGACTTAATCTCTCAGTTTCTTTTGCTGAACTGCTAAGTTACAGGGATGTAAGCACACCAGCACTGGATGTCAATCAGTGGTGGGAGACACACTGATGCACGCACATGTGCGTGTGTATATATATATATATATATATATATATATAATACTTTGCATGTACCATGTCCTTGTGTTGTTTTTTTCTTGTGTTTTTCCTCGTTTTTTGTTTTGCATTAACTATATTATCATCATCATCATCATCATCATTTAGCGTCCGTTTTCCATGCTAGCATGGGTTGGACGGTTCAACTGGGGTCTGGGGAGCCCGAAGGCTGCACCAGGCCAGTCAGATCTGGCAGTGTTTCTACAGCTGGATGCCCTTCCTAACGCCAACCACTCCGAGAGTGTAGTGGGTGATTTTATGTGCCACCGACACAGGTGCCAGACGAGGCTGGCGGACGGCCACGCTCGGATGGTGTTTTTATGTGCCACCGACACAGGTGCCAGACGAGGCTGGCAGACGGCCACGCTCGGATGGTGTTTTTATGTGCCACCGACACAGGTGCCAGATGAGGCTGGCAGGTGCCAGACGAGGCTGGCAGACGGCCACGCTCGGATGGTGTTTTTATGTGCCACCGACACAGGTGCCAGATGAGGCTGGCGGACGGCCACGATCGGATGGTGTTTGTTACGTCCCCAAAGCACGGAGGCCAGTCTATGCGGTACTGGCTACGGCCACGTTCGGATGATTTTCTTGTGTGCCACCGGCACTGGTACCACAAAGATACAAATTCCATTTATGTTCATCTATTTTGATTTGTTTTGATTTGATTTGATTTTTACTTGCCTCAACAGGTCTTCACAAGTGTCACTTGCCTCAACAGGTCTTCACAAGTGTCACAAGAAGGAAGGTATGCACAGGTGGACTGTCTACGTCGCCGGGTCTTCGGATGGTGTCTTTATGTGCCACCGACACAGGTGCCAGATGTGGCTGGCGAACGGCCACGATCGGATGGTTTTCTTGTGTGCCACCGGTACTGGAACCACAAAGATACAAATTCCATTGATGTTCATCTATTTTGATTTGGTTTGATTTTCACTTGCCTCAACAGGTCTTCACAAGTGTCACGCGTGTCACACACTTGCCTCAACAGGTCTCCACAAGTGTCACACACTTGCCTCTGCCTCAACAGGTCTTCACAAAGTGTCACACACTTGCCTCTGCCTCAACAGGTCTTCACAAGTGTCATAAGAGGGAGGTATGCACGTTATATATTATATATATATATATATATATATATATATATATATACACACATGCATTAGCTACAGCATTAGAGTATTTTAGTTCTTATTTCTAGCAATGTTGGTGTTTCTTTTTAACACCCTATAATTATTATAATTGATGACAATTATAATTCTCCTTTTTGGTGAAACATTGCAACCTGCTTTTTATAGGTGTAGAAAATCCAAGTTTCACGATGATTTTACCGTAAAATGGGTTTAGCAAAGTGTAAATAATCCAATGAAAAGAAGAAGAAGACAAATAATATTCTTTAACACAACTTTAATCCTAAGTTACAACTGTTTCTGTATCACCTCTACTTGCAACACAAGTTTACACAAAAATTCTGAATGGAAATTCATATAATGTTTGTGGTTTTAGACATAAGAGAAGCACTTCATCAGACTTGCATCAAAGTTGTGTTGTCACTAATGTAGATCAGTTTAAAATCCAAGCTGTGTCCTCTTGAAGCACATCTGCTTATTCCAGTATTCCAAATCCATACGCAGATGTTATATTCATGTGAGGTATGCATAAGACTGCAAAATGCTGGGAAATATTTTCTACACATTAATAATATCAAAATAGGAGATTGAAAAATAACACCAAAAATTTTCCAATCTCTTGCTTTTATTTATATAGATAAAGATAGATATGGTTGGTCTATGGAGTTACCCTGGGTTTCATGTCCATACAGCACTTAGGTTCACAGAATTCTTCAGACCCCAAAACCTGTTGGCCTCTGGCTTCTCTAAGAAATGCTCTTATGTTGGAAGGAGCAAGAGGACTTATAGAATTTTAACTTGGGAATGATGCCCTGTAGATCTGCTTCAAAGGGTTTGAGGTCCTTCTTCCTGGGTGGGTACTTCCTAGATTTAATCTCTTATGTGTTGTTCTCCAGAGATGGCATGGCTAGGCCATGATAGAAGGCTTTCCATCGTATTCATCTTACTACATCCAGTGGCATGTATAAAAGGATTCAAGCGAGGTCATTGCCAGTACTGCGTGACTGGCCCCCATGCCGGTGACATGTAAAAAGCACCCACTACACTCTTGGAGTGGTTGGCGTTAGGAAGGGCATCCAGCTGTAGAAACTCTACCAAATCAAGACTGGAGCCTGGTGCAGCCATCTGGTTCACCAGCCCTCAGTCAAAATCGTCCAACCCATGCTAGCATGGAAAGCGGATGTTAAACGATGATGATGATATATATTTATATATATATGTATATCTGACAGGACTCCTCACAGTTTTATTCCACCAAATTTACTCACAAAGCATTGGTTGACCTGGAGCTGTAGTAGAAGACTCTAGCTTAAAGTGCTGTACAGTGGGACTGAACCCAGAACCTTGTGGTTGCAAAGCAAGCTTCTTAACCACACAGCCATGCCTACTCCTTCCTCCTATATTTTCATCTTCCATTTTTTTTCTTCAACTTCTTCTCTTCATATCCCTTGTTCTTTTCCATCTCTCGTTCTCTGCCATCCTTTCTTCCTTCCTTGTCTCCTCTTCTTCACCTTCATTCCGTTCCTCTTTTCCTATAATTCATCCCATACAGTCCTAAATCTCCAGCATTTACTATGGTGGCCACCACTAACGAGTTTCCTCTGGTGTTCAACATAGAATCATCACCCCTCCCCCACCCTGTCCAGCAAGACTGATTTCTTATCCCTGGCCTCAGCCTCCTCTTCAACCCACACCCCTCTTCCACTCCTCATACTATTCTTCCATCCCCCTCCTCTTCTACTCCCATTCTCCCCCCTCCTCTTCTACCCCCATTTCCCCATTTTCCCCCTCCTCTTGTACCCCCATTCTCCCCCTCCTCTTCTACCCCCATTCTCCCCTCTTCTTCTACCCCCATTCTCCCCCTCCTCTTCCACTCCCTCCTTTTCCACTCCCTCCTCATCCACTTCCTCCACTTCCCTCTCCCTCCTCTTCTACCCCCATTCTTCCACTCTCTCTTCTTCATCCACTCCCTCCTCTTCCACTCCCTTTCCTTTCCGCATTATACCCAAGTTGTGCTTATGCATATATTGCACAGAGAAAGATTCTATGGCTTCTATTTATATTAAGACATTTGATTTCACATGATTAAGATTAATGTTGACTGGAACAGATTGATGGAAAGAAAGGACCACAGGGTACTGTAATTGACACCACCCCTAGTTGTTTGTTGTTATTGTAGATGATGATGATGGTGGTGATAGTTTAGATGATGATGGTGGTGGTGGTGTTGAAAATAGTGATGATGGTGTTGGTGATAATGGTAAAGATCATGATGACGAAGATGATGATAATGGTGGTGATAGTGGTGAAGATGGTAATGATGATGTTGATGATAATAGTGGTGATGATCAAAATAGTCATGGTGGTGGTGCAATGATGGCAGTGTAGTAGTAGTAATAGTAGTAGTAGTAGTAGTAGTAGATAATATTGATGAAGTTTCGAAATGTCCGGTTTATTTAGCTCTTCAGTTTCTGAAGTGGCAGCTTCACCAAGTCAGGATTAGTGAGACTCAAACAAAGCTGCAAGGTTAGAATTACATTACTGATAAAACCAATAAGAACTAAACGTTGAGGTGAACCACCATAACAGGAATAAACGAATCAGTGGTGTCAAGACTTGTACTGTTTGGTGAAGTGTCTTTGTTGCCTTCCCATTACACCATTCTTCCTGCTTTTCTGTTTAAGTTACTTACCAACAACCAGACTGTAGCCATCAATGTCTCTCTTCCATTACTCCCCATTCCTACCATTATCTCACTCCTAGCATTCTGTTTACCCTCATCTCCCTCACACTTTCTCTTCTTTCACCTCCTTGGTCATCAATCTCATTTCTATTCTCACTCTTGAACAGGTTTACCTTAAATGAACGGAGACAATGTAAAGCAGCAATGACTCTTTAGTTTTCCGAAGGCCAAGGCAACATCTCCAGTGTAGGTGCCATGATAACACATACCCAGTATACTCTATAAAGGAATGAGTAAATGAATGGAAACAATGGAGGGTAGGGAGGACCCTTTCGTCTTGCTAAATATATTGGGACCTTGGTTTACGAATGCTTCTCATCACGTACTTTTAATTTTTCTTAACTTAACTTCCCCTGATTTATTCAATTACAATTGTTCATCCTCCTGCAGTGAGCTGGCAGAAATGTTAGCACACCGGGCGAAATACTTAGCAGTATTTTGTCTATCTTTACATTCTGAGATCAAATTCTGCTAAGGTCAACTTTGCTCTTCATTTTTCAGGGTCAATAAATTAAGTACCAATTGCATACTGGGGATGATCTAATCGATTGGCCCCCCTCCCCTCCCCCAAAATTTTGGGACCTTGTGCTAGAGCAGAAAAGTTCATCCTCTTCCTTTGCCTTCCTAACCACTTCTACTAATGGCATTGCCCTGTTCTATATTATACCATGTACTAGTGTTAATAAGCACTTATATTAGTATGTATAGACATATATACAAATGTGTATAAACACATATATATATCAGTGTGAATAAACATGTGAAAAGGAGTAATGACCCCCTTCAGTCACGAATGACCATGGGATTACACATAGAAAGTACCCCTCCAAGGCACAAATCTGGCCAAGGGTGTTTATGGAAGACAAGCAGTCGCCCATACATACCAGCCTTTCTCCTCCACGCCTCTGATGTTGTCCAAGGGAAAGGCAAAGGCTGATACAGCTTGGCACTACTGACATTGCAACTCATTTCTACAGCTGAGTGAACTGGAGCAACATGAAATAAAGTCTCTTGCTCAAGAACTCAACCTCGTGATCATAAGCTCGATGCTCTAACCACTGAGCCATGTACCTTTACATGTATTAGTGTGAATAAACCCATACACAGAGCAATAACATTGCATTTCCACTCATATAAACACACACTCATACAATGTTTATAAAACCTTGTGCAGCTACTGGTAAATACAATAAATACAGTATCGTATTACAATTCTGACAAGATTAATGTGAACTAGAGACATGCAATGCTAAAATTATTCTTGAAATATAAATCTGAAATAAAATAAAGAAAAACCTGTTGAGGTGTTTTGCCCAAACACTTACAGATATCTTCTCATATTACACACCAAACGTTCTTTGTGTTTTATAAATTTACCTTCTGAAAAGATAAAAGATTAACATTGCTTCTCATTGTATTTGTTTTTTTCTTATTTCTTTTTCTGTATATTCCATAGCTAAAATTCTTAGAAATCAGCCGCCTGTCTTTTATTAAAGAACTTGGTTGTAAAAGGAAAGAGGGTATGGTAATGAAATCTCCCGGAGGTCGGTCTACAAGTTGTCTGAATTGTAAGAACATGTTCCAACTTGGCAGAACTTGGCATAAAAGGTAAGAAGGGGTTGTTATTGTTGTTGTTATAAGTGTAATGGTGATGTCCCAGCATGGCCACAGCCTCTGGCTGAAACAAATAAAAGTAAAATGCTGTTGATTGTTGTTTGATCAATCAAACTTGGGATCTGTACCAAATGCCTTTTGGTATTAGTTCTCTTTGCATTCTGAGTTTCAATCCCACCATATCCAACTGGGATCATTGACTTAATCCCTCGCTCAGTTTAACATCACCACTCGGCAATTTGAGCATCTTTAGCAGATTCTGTTCTGTTGCAAGCGTTCAAGTCATTCACTGGTTCAGGGATACTTTCCTACCCCCTCTTTCCTTCCCCCATCCCTTCAATTCTCTCTCCTTCTCTCTAGTCTCAGGGAACCTGTGAAGGATCATGTACACTGCCCTTCTCTTCTGAGAGGGCTAGTGTATTTCTAAAAGAAATTTAAAAAAAAAAAACCTACCTCTTTTTATTATGATCCCGTCTACACCTGGGAGCCCTTCTACATATTTTATCCTAATACTTGATACTTTATTTTATCAATCCCCTACTCAAGAAGAATGAAAGACACAATTAAATTCAGAATGTAAAAAGTGTAACTAAATGCCACAGGCATTCTGTCAGAAACTCGGATGTTTTCTGCTAATTCAGCCCCAATATTAGTTGATAACTGAAATAAACCAACTGGGGTGGGGAGATTTCCAAATCAGTGTAGAAAGAATATTATGTAACATAGCACAGACATACATGTCCTTTCAACGAATCCTTTGGAGTACCTAATTCTTGGATCACATTTACACCTGGATTGCCTCCCCAATTTCCTTGGAGCACATCAATTGGCTCAGTGGTTAGAGCATTGGGCTCACCACCATGAAGTAGTGAGTTCAATTCCAGACTGGGCTGTATGTTGTGTTCTCGAGCGAGACATTTTATTTCACATTGTTTCAGTTTACTCAGCTGTAGAAATAATGTGTTGCAACATCACTAGTGCCAAGCTATATAGCTGGCATGGAGAGGAGAGGCTTGTATGCATGGTTGACTGCTAGTCTTTCATAAAAAAAACCTTCTCCTGGGAGGGGAACTTACTAAGTGCAATTCCATGATCATATATGACCATGATGGAGTGTCTTTACCCTTTACCCTATGTGCATAGATGCACCTTGTACAAGTGGGTGCTGAAATTTTTCTGACTTTAAGAGTATCACAAAAGGCCAGGTTGGAGGTCAAACCTTCCAAGTTCTTTTACAGGGCTTAGAAATACTGAAAGACTGTTGCAATAAATGTGTGAATCTGAGAGGGGAATATGTTGCATGAAATCATAATTAACTTATCCTCCTGTGTTTTCTGTTACACAAAGCCAGGAATTTTTCAGCATCCCTCGTATTTGAATTTTTGATAAGGTAATTGCTTTTAAGAACTTTAGCCAGGGTCCTGCTTATGAGTGTATTTTTTTGTAGTGTATGGCTTGGAAGCACTCCGTCAGTTACGACGACGAGGGTTCCGGTTGATCCAATCAACGGAACAGCCTGCTCGTGAAATTAACGTATAAGTGGCTGAGCACTCCACAGACACGTGTACCCTTAACATAGTTCCCGGGGATATTCAGCATGACACAGGGAGTGACAAGGCTGGCCCTTTGAAATACAGGTACAACAGAAACAGGAAGAAAGAGTGAGAGAAATTTGTGGTGAAAGAGTACAGCAGGGATCACCACCATCCCTGCCAGAGCCTCGTGGAGTTTTAGGTGTTTTCGCTCAATAAACACTCACAACGCCCGGTCTGGGAATCGAAACCGCGAGTCCGCTGCCCTAACCACTGGGCCATTGCTTATAGCATTTGATAACAGAGCATGACTATTTACTTTTTAGTGGTGATAACATTTCTAAATAAACTAACTCTGGCTTTAGAGCATGACAATAGCAATATCAGGAAAATAATGACCAAACTATGAAGATTTTCATTTGTGGCTGTTTCCGTGTTGTGTGTCACTGTCTCCCTCTTCTGTCTACATATGTGTGTGTGTGTGTGTGTGTGTGTGTAACCTTACAAAGATGTTTCTTGTATTCTTGTATTCACTCTGTAAAATGGTTGGCATTAAAAAAAGACATCCAGCTGTAGAAACCAGCTAAAGCTGTTATTGGGATCTGATGCAGCTCTGCAGCGTGTCAGACCCTATGAAACCATCCAACCCATGCCAGTAAGGAAAACATACATTAAATGTAGATGAACCTAACAGATGGCTCATCATTAAAGACATTGTTTATATTCGCTTATATTCTAACTAATATTCTAACAAATGGTTATATTTATGTTTATATTCTATATATCTGTGTGTGTTTATATTCTCTAACTTTCTGTCATATATATATATATATATATATATATATGTGTGTGTGTGGGTGTTTATAGTCTATACACACACACATATATATATGTGTGTGTGTGTTTATAGTCTACATATATATATATATATCATATATTTATAATTTTTCTATTTTCACAGATGGTTCATCATAAAAGACACATTTCTTACCTTCCTCCGTCCACACGATGGTGCTGTCCGAGATGTAATTTTACTCGATTCAGATTTTGATATAAAATCTGGTTATTTTGAAACTGGTGTACCTCATGGAATTCTGATAAAAAATTCTTGCCGGTTCGTATCATTTCCCATTCTTTAAATTCTACATAAAAAACTCAACATGCCATCAGCACTGTTGTATCGTTTTGTAAACAGAGATTTAGGTTTCTACAGAATGTTTTATTGTTTTGAAGCTGAAGAATTTTATAGAAATAACAACAACCTATGCAAGATAATTTCCTTCATTCTGATAGGATATTAGTCAGAGAAGCAAAGACAGTGCTGGTGACCTTTTTACTGCCTCTTGGAGATTGGTGAGGGAAACAGAGAAAGAAACCCTGGTTTCATCCTTTTGTTACTGTATTTCTATTGAAATACTCCACTTTTGTTTCAATTAATTTTGAATTATCATGAAGAATTTACTAAAGCAATTTTGTCATCATTAACCCTTTAGCATTTAAACTGGCCATATCCGGCCAAAAATATTCTGCCTGTTTTATGTTCAAACTGGCCAGATCTGGTCTCTCACACCAACCCTACAATATCGTCTTAAAAATTAACAGCTACCTCATAAAAATCTCATAGCTACAAGATAATGCATGATTAGTTTGAAACAATCTGGATGAAGAAGCATTAATTTTGGCAGAATAATGCGATCACTAAAGGGTTAAGCTGGAATTTGGATCATAAATTTACACATTTTATGAAAGGTTTTAGTTTAGATTACTTTAAGGATGAAGTATGTATCATAGAATTAGGGCACTTCAGGCAGGTTGGTATCAAAAGGGTTAAGAAGTGCTGCAGTAGAAAGCAACACCTCACTATGTTGTGTTATCCTCAAACTGGAGACTTGGTCTAAACCAGTGATTCTCAACCAGGGTCCACATGATCCCTTGTGGGTCCATATGAAATTTTGTTGTTAAAATTTAAGTGCAATAAATTGGTTATACTTCTACAGCACACAAAGGTCACGCACCACAACTCGACATTTTATTTATATTATATTATTATTATTATTATTATTATTATTATTGCATTTCATCTGTCTTCACATTCTGAGTTCAAATTCTGCCGAGGTCAACTTTGCTTTTCATCCTATCAGGGTCGATGTAATTTAAATGCTTGCAACAGAGTTGACTGCATTACGATACCTGGTGATATTTCAATTCTTTGTATTCTGAGTTCAAATCCTGCTGAGGTCAGCTTGGCCTTTCATCCTTTCAGGGTTGATAAAATAAGATACCATTAACCTTGGATGATAAATTGGGGAAATTGTAAGAGTGTCAGGTTTTGCTGTGTCTATTCCAACTGTTATCCAGTCTGGGTTCAAATCTTACTTTTTGTCACCAAGGGTTTGAACAAAACGAGAGAGAGACTGACTGACTGACTTCTGTGAGCATTTGTGGGAGAAATTACCAAATTTTGGCACAAGGCCAGTAATTTCAGGGGAGGGAGAAAGTCAATTACATTGACCCCAATATTTAACTGGTACTTATTTTATTGACCCCAAAAAGATGAAAGGCAACATCAACCTCAGTGGAATTTGAACTCAGAATGTAGACAGACAATGTGCTGCCAAGTATTTTGCCTGGCATGTTAACAACTCAGCCAGCGTGCAGCCATATATGGTATCAGTAATCAAGAAAATGAAAACTTGGTTTCCTTTTCTTAACTGGAAGATCTGCTGCAAATCAATAGTAATTAGCAAAATGGTAATGAGAGAATCAGGTTTAATTCATTAAGTTCTTGTAATGAAAAATGCATAAGAAGCGTCTTTGTGTTTATTGTGAAGAAACTGTTTTGTTCTTTGATAAACAGAGAACTGCTGTTTAGTTGCTGGACACATCGAAAACAGGTGGAATGGTCTGATCAGATTAAAATGATTGCTGATGGAACTGGTAAAGAATACACTGAAGAGAAACGGTTTAATTCTTTTGCACCAATTCGAACTGACGCCCATGGAACCTGGTAAGGAATAAAATTACTTCCATCCAAATTACACCAAATATTAATTTATGTTATTTGTTGTGTGAATTTTACACAGGAAAAGAGAGAAGCACTGTAAATATCAGAAATAACCTTTTTGCATTGTGTAAACACTGGTGCGAGGGTACATGGCCTAGTGGCCGGGGTTTTCAGCTCATGATCGTAAGGTTGTAAGTTTGATTCCTGGTATCAGTAAAGGAGATGAGCTGGCAGAATCATTAGCATGCTAGATAAAATGCTTAACGGTATTTCATCTGCCGCTACGTTCTGAGTTCAAATTCTGCCGAGGTTGACTTTGCCTTTCATCCTTTCGGGGTCGATTAAATAAGTACCAGTTATGCACTGGGGTCGATATAATCGACTTAATCCGTTTGTCTGTCCTTGTTTGTCCTCTTTGTGTTTAGCCCCTTGTGGGTAGTAAAGAAATAGGTATTTCGTCCATCGCTAAGTTCTGAGTTCAAATTCCGCCGAGGTCGACTTTGCCTTTCATCCTTTCGAAGTCAATGAATTAAGTACCAGTTGTGTACTGGTGATGATCTAATCAACTGGCCCCACTCCTCGAAAAATTTCAGGTCCTGTGCCTATAGTAGAAAGGATTCCTGGTATCAATAATCAAGAAAAATGGTATTGACCTCAATGCTCAACTGGTGCTTATTTTATTGATCCTGAAAAGATGAAAGGCAACATGAACCTCAGTGAAATTTGAACTCAGAATGTAGAAGAGCAAGACTCTTTATTTCACATTGCTCCAGTCCATTCAGCTGGCAAAAATGAGCTGTACCAGTAACTCAAAGGGCCAGGCTTGTCACATTCTGTGTCACGCTGGATCCCCCTAAAAACTGTGTTAAGGCTACATGTATTTGTGGAGTGCTCAGCCACTTGCACATTAATTTTATGAGCAGGTTGTTCTGTAGAAACACTGCCAGATCAGATTGGAGCCTGGTGCAGCCTCCTGGCTTCCCAGACCCCAGTCGAACCGTCCAACCCAAGCCAGCATGGAAAATGGACGTTAAATGATGATGATGATAAACAGCTTGTAGAGTTTTTATTGGATATATGTACCAACCTGGAATAAAGTAACATCTACACTTCTATTTTTCCTTTCCTTATAAAACTTTATATATATATATATATATAAATAAAGCTGATTTAACCCCTTTCGTACCGCTTCTAATTTACTAAAAGCATTGTCTTTTGTAATACTGTTGTATTATTACAGCTTACATGTTCTTCTCAGACTGGCTTACTTGAAGACACTGTTCTTCTGCATGCGTTTTACCTGCTATGGTTTGTGCTTAGCAGGGGCCCTTTATTCCTTTGAAGTCCATTCCTGCTAAGCCAATATGTGTGTGTGTGTGTATATATGTATGTATTTTAAAGCGATTTGTTGTTTAAGGCTGGAATAATGCAAGAAGGTACAAAAGGAAAAGAAAGCAAAACAAATTTGCAGTTTTACCTTGTGTTGTCCTGAAGAAGGGGTCAGAAGCCCGAAATATAGAAATACAGGGAAAAACTGCAGCTTTGCTTTGTTTTCTTTTCCTTTTGTAGTTTACTTTGTTCCAGCCTTACACAACGAATCTCTTAAAATTATTCCACACAATGCCTCACCAAAACTACCTCATGTGTATGTGTGTGTGTTTGTGTGTACTTGTGAGCGTGTGAGGTATGTGTATACATGCACACACATACATGTGTGTCTGTGCTTCTGAAAACGAAGCAAGACTTGGGTAAAAATGGCAAAAGCTTATTTCAGGATGCTGAACTTCACAAAAGAATGCAGATAAATGGCAAGACATGAGAAGGGGTTTGAATTCAGTGCTAGGATGTGGAATGAATATGGTTTTGGCTTCACTGGCAAAATACTAAACAATTTTATCACCATCTTTATCACCACCACCATCATCATCATCATCATCATCATCATCATCACCATCAACAATATATTAAAGTCAGCAGAAACCATTAAATGCTAAAATGAAATACCAAAATGCTGCTGTTTGTCGTTTCTTCCAGGTTTGTTGATGGAGATCTTTATTTTGAGTCTGTGGCAGATGTTTTAGAGGCAGCAACTGAGGAGATATTTATCACTGATTGGTGGTAGGTGCATTAGTCTTATTACAAACATACTTTGTGTCTTCTTCTCTACTCTTTCTTCTCTCTTTCTCTCTATCGTTCATTCTATTTCTCTCTTATTCTTTCTTTTCCTCCATTCCTCTTTTCTTTCATTCACTCTGTGTATATATATATGTGTGTGTGTGTGTATGTATACATATATATATATATATATATATATATATATATATTATATATAAGTAGATAGCTAAGAAGATATATTTATATTATATTTTTATATATGTATAGATTTCTATGTGTATATATATATAAATTTATTTGTATATATGTATATATTTGTGTGTGTGTATATATATATATATATTTGTATATATGTATATATTTGTGTGTGTGTGTATTTTACTCTCTGTATGCATAGCAATGCGTGCAGACACACACTTACTCTCTCTCTCTCTCTCTTTCTCTCTCTGTGTATATCACACTTTCTGTATTTATAACATATCACACACACACGCACACACACACACACACAACCCTAACCCATCTTATTTTACAAAATTTCTTTCCATTTGTTGTTAGATATCCATGTTAAAATTGCAACATCACACAGCCAGTTGTAAAATCACAAAATCACTTGTAAATGTTTTTCGAAATGTCAGACCTCATCTCTTCTCTCATGTCATGAATTAACTGTTTTTGTCTAATGAAGATTACTTTCACTTTCTTAGCTTGTATAGTCTTAAGAGTAATAATTGAGATAGAAGGAGGAAAAATTCTGGAGTTATTTTCTAAGTGCTTTAATCTAAGATTATGAATCAAAGTAGAAATAATTATTATATACAGGGGAAAAATAAAAAATTTCTGTTACAAGTAATTTTTTTTTTTTTTAACCTTTTGCATGTATAAGAAATTTTTTTAGATGCTTCTTATAATAATAATAATCCTTTCTACTAAAGGCACAAGGCCTGAAATTTTAGGGGAAGGGGCTAATTGATTACATCAACTCTAGAACTCAACTGGTACTTGTTTTATCGACCCCGAAAGGATGAAAGGCAAAGTCAACCTCAGCGGAATTTGAACTCAGGATATAGAGATAGACAAAATGCCGTGGTAATTATAATGCCCTGATGCAGTACCAGGCAGTGGCTCTCATGGCTTCTCATCTTAACTGTTTGGAACTGTTATCATGTACATGTTTTGTCTTGGTATAAAAGATGGGCTACAGCAAATATTCTGCTCAGTACCACAGATTTGCTTGTCAGTTGTTTGACCGTAACCAGTTGAGCATGTTTCTTAGTAGCTGACGATATGTGCATCTCTGATCATGAGCAGAAGTAGTGGGGGAGCATCATAGCCGTGTGTCGAGAGGAATTATTTGGGGTTTGGATAATTCACCTTTGGAAACATGGGTGTTTTGCTCTTCATCCTTAAACACCCTTTATTCAGGGACCTTTTGAGCAGGATGGGCTACTCAACCTAAAGATCAATACAGCAACAGGCATAAAGAGTAGGGGTTTTCACATAATGAAATGAAAAAAAAAGCAAGTATACATGGTATACATTGAAAAAGAAGGGACATATGCTTAGTATACAAATTTTTTTAAATGGCAGGGAGGATGATAGAGATGTGGCCTTCCTGATATACAGGAAGGCTTCTAGGGATAATGGAGGAACCCCACTATCCAAGATTTCCCTGAAACCCTAGGAGCTAGTACCCTCTCCAACTCACAGGTCTACACTTAGAGAGGTACCATCCACTGTTGCCTTATGGCCGGAATTTCATGGGATGGGATTAGTTGATTATTTCGACCCCAATGCTCATCTGGTACTAATGTTATTGACCTCAAAAGGATGAAAAGGGCAAAGTCAACCCCTGCAGCATTTGAACTTGGAATGTAAAGTTAGAAGAAATACCACCAAAACCTTTAGCCCGGTTTGCTAATGATTCTAGCAACTCACCAATTTATACCCTGTTAATGATAATATTCTTCAGACATTTTACCTCATCTGTAGATATGAAAGACTTCTTTTCTTTTTCTTTTTCTTTTTTTTTTTCCAACGTTGATTCTGACATGGTATTTCAATCATTTTGTTTTTCAGGTATCTTATTCCTGATTGTGTAGATCAATTAAAAATGATAGCTAGTTGA
This sequence comes from Octopus sinensis, assembly GCF_006345805.1. Taxonomy (NCBI): domain Eukaryota; kingdom Metazoa; phylum Mollusca; class Cephalopoda; order Octopoda; family Octopodidae; genus Octopus; species Octopus sinensis. The sequence goes on from NC_043017.1 coordinate 23,763,255, forward strand.
AAATGTCATGAAAAATCGTTCACCTCCAAAGATGAGGTTGATAATCTTCAAAACAATAATCTTATGAAGTCTTCAGCTGTTGATAACACACAAGACTACAGCATAAAAAGATTAAAAGACGAGTGGTAGCTTCTGTATGGTCAATCAGCTTACTAAAAATAGCTACCAAGTTCCCTCAGACCATGCCTAACCACCTTTGAAATAAAAAGGAAGGATAGATTGGGACAATAATGTAGTTCTAGTTATACATAGGTTCAAATATAAATGAACCCACAATATAAATTGTAAAATTATGAAAAATTTAATGAAAGAACTTTTTTGTTTTATATCTGGTACTGGAACATAGCATAGAATTTTGATGGAAAATTTTAATTTAGTGTTGAGGCAAGTGAAAATCAAAATCAAAATCAAATGAAATCAAATCAAAATAGATGAACATCAATGGAATTTGTATCTTTGTGGTGCCGGTGGCATACAAGAAAACCATCCGAACGTGGCCGTAGCCAGTACCGCATCGACTGGCCTCTGTGCTGTGAGCACGTAACAAATACCATCCGATCGTGGCCGTTCGCCAGCCTCATCTGGCACCTGTGTCGGTGGCACATAAAAACACCATCCGAGCGTGGCCGTCTGCCAGCCTCGTCTGGCACTGTGTCGGTGGCACATAAAATCACCCACTACACTCTCGGAGTGGTTGGCGTTAGGAAGGGCATCCAGCTGTAGAAACACTGCCAGATCTGACTGGCCTGGTGCAGCCTTCGGGCTCCTCAGACCCCAGTTGAACCGTCCAACCCATGCTAGCATGGAAAGCAGACGTTAAATGATGATGATGATGACCACTTGAAGACAACAAATTTATCAGATAATCCAGGACAGTCTTAAGTGGAGTGATATCAAGAAAATTAATTTATGGTAAGCTCTGTAACTGAGAAAGAATCAAGAACTTATAGAGAAGATAAAAGATTTAATTTCTGTTGAATTTCTAGAAATGCTTATATTTACTTGACCAGGAAGAAAGCACTATACCCATGATCTTTACAGCCCCTTTAAGACCTATGAGTTCAATAGGGTTAATGTTCTTAAAACTAGTGAGATCAACAGGGTTAATGCAACTAAATGCTATGGCTGTTTGGAAAATCATTGGCAGAGAAGGGATTCCAGGAAACCAATGTCCTGTGGGTGGTGGGTGGTGGTGGGGTGGGATGAGATGGGGATGACAAGACAAAGTGGTTTGTGTGATTGAATCAGGAGGAATAGGATGAGTGATGAGAGCTGGAAAGATGAGTGAACTCAGATTGTTGTGGTTCAAGATCAGCCAGTTCCCTAGAGTTTAGGGCCAATGGCATTACAGGAATAAGGCAAGATGTTTAGGGGCCTTGTTTAGTGGGGTGGGGCTGGGTTTGAAGTGTTTTAGTTTAATTCATAACCCTAGATTTGAACAGATTAAACAGTGTGTGTGGGTGGTGGCAGTGATGGTGATGGTGGAAATGTGTTGAGAGGAATGTGTGGGAAGGAGGGAGGGGGTGAGGCTATGAAGCTAAATGTTATAAATATTATGAAGCTTGATATAAATAAACCTCTCCACTGTGGTGTTGTACTGCGACAACCAGCTTTGTTTCCTCCTCAATAAACTGGAGCAGAATGTAGAATATATTCAACAACAATGGTGTCAGCTTTACAAATTCACGTGCGCAGTCGAGTCAGTGCACACATACTTATGCACTATGCGTGCGTGCATGCATATACACGCATACAAAGACAAACATGCACATATAGATATAGACATATTTATACAGGCACACATGCACACACAGCCACTCTCACATACAGACACACACACATACACAAACATATACATAAAGACACACATTTTACATGCATGCCCACACACATACATACACACACACACACACACACACAAACATACATAAAGACACACATCTTACATGCACACATGCTCATGCATACACACACACACACATACAAACACACACTTTATATACACTCATGCACACTTACCATATAACAATAGTTATCCAAGTCTGCTTAAGGCCATAGTATGGTGACAGTAACATTGAGATGTGTGTGTGTGGATTTGTGTATATACTGCAAAACATTTGCTATTTCTGTTTAACTTAGCAGCACAAATTCTTGATAAGCTGCTCTAAAGAGAATGAATTGTGGAAGATCGGAAGTAATTTCAAAAACTGATCTCATCTAGTTAATTATTCTATAATTAATAACTATTAATAGCAGATTGTGTGTGACCTTAGAAGCTCCTTTAAATTGGTGAGATGGATATACGGTTGGTGTTATTTATTTTTTAATGGACTGTGCTTGTCACCTCACAAAAGAAATTATTATTATTTTTAATAATAATTTTGGTCAAATCCGAAATCCCAGATTTTCAGGATAAAACGGATTTGTACTGACATAGGGGATTACTGGAAACATGCAAATGCTTTTGTGTGTCGTTATGTCAAACGCGGTTACAGTGAATCACAATTAAAGGAAATAGCAAATGAAATAGCTAAGATTAGCAAAGATAGTCAAACCTATGCGTATAATTTTAGCAAACACAATACAATAGATAACGGAATTCCTTTAGTGATTAGCTGGCACCGACATTTCACTGGCATTTCAAAAGTGTTGCATTTACTACCATGTGGCAAAAAAATATCCTCGTTTCAAACAGATGTTTCCTCAGCCGCCTATTTTAGCCTTTAGACTAAATAAACATATAAGAGAATTATTGACCTCTATATCTGACTCCAAGAAAACGAACATTGGAGTATCTGTACACTATACCTTAAAGAACAGCCGCAAGAGAGGTAAGCCCTGTTCATTGTGCAACAACATGAGTGAAGTGAATTTCAACAGAAATCATAACAGAAATGTTATGATTTATACAGAAAGTGGAACATGTAAAGATTCCCATTTGGTGTATGCTGCAGAATGCATGAAACACAACTTAATTTATGTTGGTTGTACAAGAGAACAATTAAACAAAAGGTTTAATGGGCACAAATTTGATGTCAGGCACAATAACAGTAGTTCGACAGAACTTGCTGAACATTTCATTTCAAGTGGCTGCAACTTTGAAGAAGACGCAAAAGTGCATATTCTCAGAAAATATTCTGAATCTGCTTCACTTTCACTTCTCAGAATGTACGAGGAGAAATATGTTTGCGAGTTATTAACATCACGCCCTGCAAGAATGAATAAGATGACAAGAGAATATCAACTTTATACAAATCTGTTTGATTAAATATTCTTCTTTCTCTCTTTTTCTTTTCTTTTTTTCTGTCATCTTTTTTCTGTTTTTTTCTTTTCGCCTGTTATAAAATTGTAACTTAAAAACTGATGATGTCATTCCATCAATTTGTGGATGCTGGTTGCTCTCATTCATACTTTACATTTAAATTTCTGTAATTTTGAATTTTTATCACTTCTTATTTTGAACTTGACAAAGACAAACGTACTGTTGAAATATCGTTCAACTAATAAAATATCTTACAATCGAATCACGCTCTTCGTCTTGACTGTTTACCTTTGTGAAGAATTACGTCAATCCTTTTTAAAATATAATAATAATAATAATATAAAAGATGGGCTACAACAAATATTCTGCTCAATACCACAGATTTGCTTGTCAGTTGTTTGACCTTAACCAATTGAGCATGTCCCTTAGTGGTTGACAATATGTACATCTCTGATCATGAGCAGAAGTTGTTGGGGATCATTATAGCCATGTGTTGAAAGGAATTATTGGAGAGGTTTGGATAATTCACCTTTGGAAACATGGGTGTTTCATACAACATCCTTAACCCTTATTCAGGGGTCTTTTGAGCAGGATGGGCTACTCAACCTAAAGAAAATCCTAACTGTGCCCCACCTGCAAGGTCATGTGCTGTTTATTTTTATATCAGATCACTATGTCACACCCATGTGGTTGTGATGCATGTGCCTGGTATACCCTTATCAGATGGGTAGTCATGATGGGTATACTGGGCTTCGTATATTTTACCCCCAGTGTCACTTTGATGGTATGCACTGCTCTCTCACTCAATAATAATAATAATAATAGGGTAAACTTTGCCTTTCACCTTTCAAGGTTGATAAAATCTCTACCAGTTGAGGTCGATATAATCAACTAGCCCTCTGCCCCAAAGTTTCAGGCCTGGACTGGCTCCTGTGCAGGTGGCACGTAAAAAACATCATTTGAGCATGGCCGTTGCCAGTACCGCCTGACTGGCCCTCATGCCAGTGGTACGTAAAAGCACCCACTACACTCTCGGAGTGGTTGGCATTAGGAAGGGCATCCAGCTTTAGAAACTCTGCCAGATCAAGATTGAAGCCTGATGCAGCCATCTGGTTCTCCAGTCCTCGGTCAAATTGTCCAACCCATGCTAGCATGGAAAGCAGACGTTAAATGAAGATGATGATGATTGTTATTATTATTATACGGTGATGGTGGTGGTGAAGGTGGTGATCGGACGCAGTGGTGACAATGAGATGTGATGGTGATAGTTTATGGGGGGGGGTACTGATAGTAGTAGACAATGGTGACTTAGTAGAGCACTCAACAATATCCCACACAGAATTCAATTAACTTCCACCTGCTCCCGTGTTGTTGGTACGTGATTGTAGTTTTATCTTTACCCCCAACTACTGCTCCACTTCTCAACTCCATTATTTTATTGCTAATTGAGTTTTCTTTTTCTTTTCCTTTTTTAATATTTTTTTTTTCTTTTATATTTTCCGATAGGTTGAGTCCAGAATTATATTTGAAGCGTTCTGGTGCAGATTTCAATCAATGGCGTTTAGATGTGGTTCTTAAACGGAAAGCAGTAAGTTTCTTCATCTCCATCATTACCATCTTTATTGCCACCATCACCATTATCGTCACCATCATCATCATTACCACCATCATCGTCATCACCTCATCATTGATATTTAGACCTCACTGTAAAATTCCTCAGTATTTTCTTATTCCACAATACTGAATCCACTTCATCCTATTGAAAAGTTAATTTCTCTCCAAAAGCATAATTGTCCATCCTTTCATTTAAGAGTAGAGAGGCCATGCTTTGAAGCATTCATCCTGTGGATTTGTTTGGTCTAAATTTAAAATGAAATTGGATAATTCACAAATATTTCATAATTTTCATAGTTTGTAAAATTATATAAATAAATTTGTATAAATATTTTATAATTTTGGTAAGATATGGAGATCACATGAATATGATTATATAATAAGCCCTGACCATGTGGTAAGAAGCTTGCTTCTCAACCACATGGTTCCAGGTTCAGTCACACTGCATGGCACCTTGGGCAAATGTCTTCTACTATAGCTTTGAGCTGACCAAGGGAAAGGCAACATCGGTGGTGTAGCAAAGTGAGACTGGTATGCATGGGCGACTGCTGGTCATCCATAAAAACAACCTTTCCTGGACTTGTGCCTCAGAGAGGAACTTCCTGGGTGCAATTCCATGGTCATACATGACTAATGGAGATCTTTATTCTTATGAGAGGTTCATGTAATAGAAATATTATCAGGTTGAGATCACCATCTCATGCACATATGGTTGTGATGCATATGCCTGGTGTACCCTTATCAGACGAGTAGTCATGGTGGGTATACTGGGCTTCGTATATTCTACACCAGTGTCACTTGGATGGCATGCACTGCTCTCTTACTCAATAATGATAATAATAATATTGATAATGTCTTTTCCTCTCTTCGCCATCATTACTCAGGAATGTGGAGTGAAAGTATTTATATTGCTGTACAAAGAGATAGCCCTGGCCCTTGGCATCAACAGTTATTATAGTAAGAGGACACTGATGAGTCTCCACCATGAAAATATCAAGGTAAGTCTCTTTAATCACTCAACCTGAAAACATTATTGATTTCATTTTTGCTTCTTTTTATCCTTTGGCTCCATGGCTTTTCGTTACTTTCATCTTATAATTAACTAAGGCTGATCCTGTTTTTATAACGATTATTTTTTTCCCCCGGTTTATTTGGCTCCTTTTTCATCTTTTTTTTTTTGCCTTTTAAATTCAGCTTACTCTGATGAATTTGTGTTTTACTTTTTTCCATTACCTTGTGATATCTCATCCTATTATGTAACAACAGTAATTGTAAGTGTGTATGTGGGAGGGAAGGTTCTTTGAGATGTTGACCCTTAGAAAATATATTAACAGAGGAAAATTCATCTGCATATCATAATCATTCACATCATCACTGTCATCATTATGATAAAGATGGCGACGATAATGATGATATATAATGATGAATTACCATCATTTATCATCATCATTATTATTGTCGTCACCCTCGTCGTCATCATAATCATCATCATCATCATATTATAATTCTCTTGGTATGTGAATGTTTTACTTCACTATTCTATGCCAGGTTGGCTGTGATTGTTTGTGTAAATTTGTATAAATTTGCATATTGTTGAAGAACAACTGGTTCCTTGGTTGTCTGACCCTTCCCCTTCAACACCACTTGAGCATGATGTTGAAGTCAAACTTGTTATCAGCTGATTAATACTGGTTGCCAAACAATATCATCCATTCTTCTTTTGTAACACAATCAATTGTCTAGACATATTCATAAAACAGTATTTGCCCTTCATTTGTGTTTTTGTTTAATATTTATATTTCTTTTTATATATTTTTTCTTTTTTATGAGTGTAGAAGCAGGGGGTATCTTTGAAATTAAGCATTCTAAAAGTATTTAAAGTTAATATGATGACTTTTCCCCTCTCCCTCATATATTTTCAGCCGTATATTACTCGTTGTCAGCATCATATACTGTATTTTCATACACATTTTCTCTATCTATTCTCGTTATAAATTTACTGTATTTTCCAGTATACAAGTCAATGTAGCATATATATGTCTTGCAAACAACTTGCACTTGCAAGTGCTACAAGTCAAAAGTTCCGTATACCGGAAGCCAGCAAGTGTATGGGGTCATCAGGAGAGAATGCGCGCCGTTTTGGGGCCTACCTCTCAATGGCATCAATGCGCACCAGCCCTCCTCACTGATATGAGGCCCCGCTTGCTAGATCAGCTGGTTATCAAATTAAGCTCAATATCCTTCTAGCCATCGCTTATCGTCTCTTTTGAACGAAATCCAGTGGCTAGCCTTCTCCACTGCAGTTTGAATATCACTCATGGTGGTATTGACTTTACAATGAGTTAGGCCTAGCGATAACAACAGTCGTCTTACACTGTGTCCAACGAACCCTCTACATCCGACTTCGATTGGAAAATGTTCCGCTTTCCAGCCTGCGTCTTCACATTCTGCTATCTTTCTAAAACCTGCTGCATTTCACATGGAATTTTTGGTTCCCCTTCAAAGCTATCTAAGTGTATAAGTCAAGGCCAAGATTCATACCAATATAATTAATACACATACACTAGTTCAATTCAATTCCATTCATTTATTAAATATCCAATTCTTTTAAGTTATTGAAAGGGTTGCAAAAAGCAACAAAAGAGCTTTGACAAAAAAGAAATGGATATTTAATAAATGAGTGGGATTGAACCAGTGTGTGTGTGTTAATTATATTAGCATGATGACTCTCCCTAGACACAACAAAAATTTGTTTCAACACACAAATTCACATAAAGAATCTTGCAAACAAAAACGATGTATAAGTCGACCTATCTTTTTTGGTTGTAAATTTTGAGCTGAAAAATTTGACTTGCATTCCAGAAAATATTCTATTCTATTTCTTCACCTTCAAAAGTGTATTATTTTCTTTTCTGTTTTTCCTTCAAATTTTATCCTAGGTGTTAAGACATCCCGATCATGTACCTGGTGGAGTATATCTATGGGCGCATCATGAAAAACTGGTTGTTGTTGACCAGAAAAGTGCTTTCTTAGGTGGCTTTGATCTCTGCTATGGTCGGTGGGACTGTCAGAACCACAGGTATTTTGATACATTCTTATCAGGTCTTAGAAAATGTTCCCAGATTACTTGTTAATGAATGTAAAACTATTGTTTAGCCCCAAGTCAGTCCTGGTTAAACAGTGTTTTGACCTCGGGTATTCCAACCATGACCATACTGTCTAGTTTGCTTTTATTTTCCAGTTACAGTGTATTTCAAGCTATATTTTCTAACTTGTCCACCTCTTTAACACCAGGATGTGATTTGAGGGAAATTGGGGTTCTACTTTTAGCAGACTGAGGAACCACAAGGGGGCACCCTCAAGTAAAGTTTTAACGAATGTGGAACCTGTTAATAGTTTGCTCCAAATCACTTCACCAAATCAATAATTGCTCATAAGATAGACTGATTTTTACCAACTCTCATTTTTTTGCTGATAAATTGTGGCTGAGAAAGATTTGTCTGCAACAACAGAGTGGCAGACCATATTAGCCATGAAACACATATAAACTGTTAACTTCACTTAAACATGTAATGTTTAGTGTCAGTGATTGGTGGGACTAGACTTTTGACAACAAATAATGAATGTTTAAATAAAGTTAACAGTTTTTGTGTGTTTTTGAATGGCTTGTATATGTATTTTATTGTTTTAACTTCACCACAAATCAAAGATCAACTCATTAGCCAGAGAAGTACATCTCTGAAATACAGATCTATTTTAGTTACTCAGTTCCCAGTTCAAATCTGTTGAAAGCGATGTTTTATACTTTCAAACGCATACAGCTCTGAAGTATTTTCAACTATCTCACTGAGATATATAAAAAAGAAAACATCAAACAAAATAAAGTCCTTACTGTGAATCACTTCTACTGTAATCCTTTCGTTACCAACCCGGCTGAAACCAGCTCTGGCTCTGAGTACAAATGTCTTGTTTTCATAAGTTTTGAATTAAAATCTTCCACCAAACCTTAGTCACAATTTATGTTCCTAACACTAGCTGAATGGTAACTAAGTTATTTTACTAAATTCTTTGTTATATTTAGAGTAATTGAAAGAAGCACAGAGCATCTCAAAATAAATACAGTAATGAAAGGGTTAATTAAATGGTTCTGTTCAAATGGATGTAACTTCTTGTGGCAAGTTTTTTATCCATCTTTTTGAAACACATGGTTGATATACAGGGATACCCTTTTGTTTATCATTGTTGTGTGAATATTTATAATGATATCAGTTTTTATTGGTTTAATTAAAGTAATTAAGTATCACATAGACATAGACCTATAACAAAAAACGTTATAGAAATTAAAACCTTTGCCATGCAGAAATACAATGATCTCATAGAACTGAGGTAAACCAAAAAGAGAGAGAGTGTTATATTCTTTAATGGGTTTGTTTAAATGTAAGAGCTGTCATACTGGAGCTTCAATGCAACTCTCGTTTCTCCTTAGTTTCTCTCCATAATGACTCCCAATGTCAGTTCCAAACATCTTTTATACTTGTTCTCTGCTTCTGCTGGAGAGCTGCATAGATAGCCAGGTAACTAACACTAGAATTATTTCACCTGATTTTATGTTCTTGTTGATGCAACAGAGACAGAGGGGGGTTGAAGAAATAGAGGAAGAGTAGGAAGGAGAGAGAGAGAGAGCAGTGGGAGAGAGTCAGAGGCTGAGTAAGAAAAGCAATAGAGAGTAACAATAGGAGAGAGAGAGAGAGAGAGAGTGAATGAAGTGGTAGAGATTAAGAGAAAGCAATTAAGAGAGCAAGACATTGGAATTGTTCTGCTGTTGATTATTTCATGTTGAAGAAACTTTAAATTGAAGATATTAAAAAAACAAATTTTATTAATTTCTCGTTTTCTTACAGGCTTGATGATCTTGGTTCCATAGTCAATGCCAAAGACGACCAGAATTTGTCAATAGTTGTAGAAAATAAAGATGTATGTATGTCATGTCACCATTTTGAACAATCCTACTCTTTCATGTTTTGCATATGGCACAGATTGTGTGTGTGTGTGTGTGTGTGTGCATTGTGTGTGTGTATGCATTGTGTGTGTGCGCATGTGTGTGTGTGCGCGCGCATGTGTGTGTGCGTGCATGTGTGTGTGCGTGTGCGATTGTGCCACAGGACTTCTCAAAACTTCATATCAATATTAAAGCATTGTCTAAGCCTAAATAGGTTGCCAATGAAGAAAACCAAATAATATACACACACACATATACATACATACATACATTTATATATAAGTAAATAAATGGAGTTGAAGGAAGATGTTTTTAAAATTTATCCGTGTTACTTGCGTGAATTTTGCTACCCTGGTAACTGTTTATTGAATTTTCCAGGTTAACAGTAAAAAAAGGATAATTCATTCATCCATTTAAATACATTTATATATATATATATATATATACATAGATTAGAGAAAGGTATTCTCTGTATAGAAGACACTTTGTTGTGTTCAAAACAATTAAACTTGAACAGGTAGAGGAGTAAATGTAAGGACATGCAAGTTAGGCAAGTCGATATACAGAAAATATAATTTACAATTGTTATTTCGGACCACAAGCCCTCAGAAACAGCTGTTGGATTTGTAAAAATCTTATTCAACACTTTAAATTCCTGATTTCATTTCTAATCTGTGTAAGTCGGATGTTTTTATATGTAATAAAAATAATATATATATATGCAGATACATATATATATATATATATATATATATATATATATATATATATATAAATTGTATAAAAGATCAGGGGTAAGGTCAGATCAATGCGAAGTAAATGCAAGATAAATCACAAGGAAACAAATAGGTGAATTAATGTAGACTTACGTTGTATTCAATATTTCGGGGTTATGACCCCATTTTCAAGAAATTGACGAATGTTGCCATTGAAAATGGGGTCATAACCCCGAAATATTGAATACAAGGTAAGTCTACATTAATTCACCTGTTTTCTTGTGATTTATCTTGCATTTACTTCACATTGTTTTGGCCTTGCCCACGATCTTTTATACAATATATTCTACACAATGCTTCATAGTAATTATTCCCTATATATATATATATACACACATACACACATGCATATATGGCTACAGGGCATCACCAACAGTAAACAACATGAAATACAGAAACAGATGAGTTCAATACGCAAACAACAAGACAAACAAATGGAAAACAGAACAAGTAACACAAAGAACGACCCTTCATCTCTTGTCAGCTGTCTAACTACTCATTTCAAGCACTGAACGACAATATGGGTCATCAAAGACAGTTGCTCAAGTTGTCAAGTTTTACAAACAACTGAGTCATTGTTTAATTAGCACATTAAACAAACAATCAATTAGTTGGTTAGATATTTAACCAATTGACTAACACTAAAGAAGTGACATTGAACCAGTGCCTGTGTTTATTATTACTGGTGTAATGACCCTCCCAAAACACAAGATTTGTTTCAACACACAGATTCACATCAAGAATCTTGCAAACCAAATATGAACATGAAATAAAACATGAGAAATTATTTTTTTTAATTTATGGAAATATTTTTTTTAAATATGATGTTATTGTTTTGGCTCTCCGTTTCTTGCAGGAAAATTCCTCACAGGAAAATACGTCATCGACTTCCTTGTTGACGAATTCTTTAGAAAATGAAGCCACTGTTAGCAGTAGCAGCAGGAAAGAGGAAGACCCTGTGACTGTCATAGCCCAGCTGCAACCCGGTTATGGGGAAGATACTGTTGATAGTGCTGATCAGGAACCTTCCGAAACAATATCCTTGCCTTTCATTGACATTGGTACGTGTTCTGCTGCGACAACAGTAGAAAACAAGAAACCAGGTGAATATTTTGGTCTCCTCCTCAATGGCAATTGACTAACACTAAAGAAGTGATATTGAATCAGTGCCTGTGTTTATTATTACTGGTGTAATGACCCTCCCAAAACACAAAATTTGTTTCAACACACGAATTCACATCAAGAATCTTGCGAACCAAATATGAACATGAAGTAAATATCTTCACTTGTGGGCTGTCTTCATAATAAACTCATACATTCACTCACACACTCCACACTTTCCCATGCTTACTTACTCACGCATATACTCTCACTCTTGTATTCACTCACATACCCCCACTCAGTCTTGAGTGAGTGAGTGACCATATGTGTCAGTGAAACTTTAAAGTAAACCACCTAAAAATATGAAAATAAATATTATGCAAATATAGGCGTAGGAGTGGCTGTGTGGTAAGTAGCTTGCTAACCAACCACATGGTTCCGGGTTCAGTCCCACTGCGTGGCATCTTGGGCAAGTGTCTTCTGCTATGGCCCTGGGCCGACCAATGCCTTGTGAGTGAATTTGGTAGACGGAAACTGAAAGAAGCCTGTCGTATATATGTATATATACATATATGTATGTGTGTGTGTGTCTGTGTTTGTCCCCCTAGCATTGCTTGACAACCGATGCTGGTGTGTTTACGTCCCCGTCACTTAGCGGTTCGGCAAAAAGAGACCGATAGAATAAGTACTGGGCTTACAAAGAATAAGTCCCAGGGTCGATTTGCTCGACTAAAGGTGGTGCTCCAGCATGGCTGCAGTCAAATTACTGAAACAAGTAAAAGAGTAAGAGTAAATGAATAGATTTGCAATATACATCTATGAGTCAATGACACACGAAACTTCAAAGTCACTATCAACCTTTTTTTGTTAAAATAAATAACTTACTTTGATTAAATGTATCGAATAATGATATTTTGATTAATGGTTGATTATTTTTATATACAAGTATATATAAACACACACACACACGTGTACATTTATATGTGTTATTTGTTTTTAACGGTTGAACTCAAAGCAGATAAAGCTACAGATAATATCTTGTAAGTATTGAGTGTGTGTGTGTATTATCCAAAATGTGCAGTATCATATATCCATCACAGCTGATCTTCCTACCCAATCAGTTTTGCACTTGGAATACAATGGAGTGTTAGGTAACAATCCAATTATATAACTTTACACTCATCAGAGTTAGCCAATATGGACTAATGTACATATATATTTATATACACACACACACTCACTGATACATATCTACATGTATGCACACACATTCTCTCCTCCTCCTCTCTCACATGTGCATGCTTTTATTTATTTTGTTTGTTTCATTCATTTGACTGTGGCCATTCTGGAGCACCACCTACATACATTTTCACTACACACTCTTACTAACCCATGCATTTTGTTTTTCAGTGGAAATACATGGTTCTGGAGATGCCAAGAAGGGAGCAGTGAGGGGAGCCCACAAACATGACCATTTATGGAAAGAAACATCAGTGAACAAGATCGTCTCCAACCATGACCAAAAGTCAGCATTTGGTCGCAGTGTATCGATGAAAACAAATTTTCTAAATGACACTGTCGATAAAGGAGGAGATGCTCGCAAATACATGAGACACGTCTCTCTGATGGACTATCCAAGCAAAGATTTATATGAGAACATTCTGGAACGATACAACTGTTTAGAGAAAACACAACTGATCTCATCCGCAAGAGATTCTGAATCCCAAAGTGGGAATTATGACTCTATTGGACACACTAATTTCTCAGGCAGTACACAAGTTGACAAGTCATTGAATGCACGTCGACGGTGGAGACGATACAGAAATGTTGTCAAGCTGATTACAGTAGAGAATGTCAATGTGACAGTGAAAAACATTCCTGGTTTAGACGAGATGTCGTCAAATATGAAACCGTCAACACCAAAGTCAAAAAGACGATTTGTAAGTATTTAAAAAATTTTTTTTACTTTCTTCAATCACTGGGCTGTGACCAAGCTGGGGCACTGCTTTGAAGGGTTTAGATGAACAAAGTAACTCCGGTATTTATTTATTTTAAAGCCTGGTACTTATTCTCTCGGTCCCTTTTTGCCAAACCACTCAGTCATGGGATGTAAACAAATACACACTGACTGTCAAATGGTGGTGGGACAAACACAAAGGCATCACACATAGACATACACACACACTCACACACACACACACACACACATACACACACACACACATACACACACACACACATGTTACCTGTTGTTGTTATCAGCTCAAATCAAACCTGATTCAGCTTTTGGCTACTTTCTCTGATGGGTTGTAGCACACCTGTACACTGTGTACGAAAAGCTCATTAGTATTATTTTATGATTCGTATTTGTCATTAAAGTGTTTTTTGATGTTAATTAATATAATTAAAGGTGGAGCTTTAATTATGCTTTTGTTTTTTATTATGCTTTTGTTTCTCTTCAATGAATATCAGCTTCCTCATTATCATTTAATGAGGATGCTAATTACCAATCGTTGTTACTCTGGAAATACTAATCTCAGAAGCCATCAACGTCATTGTCATCAGCATCATTGTTGTCATCAACATTATCATCATCAATGTTAATATCATCATCAACATTATCATTGTCATTTTTATAATCATCATCATCATTCTCATCATAATTATCATTGCCATTGTTATTTATTTCTTTACTGCTCACAAGGGGCTAAACATAGAGGGGACAAACAAGGACAGACAAACGGATTAAGTCGATTATATCAACCCCAGTGCATAACTGGTACTTATTTAATCGACCCTGGAAGGATGAAAGGCAAAGTCGACCTCGATTAAATTTGAACTCAGAACGTAGCAGCAGACGAAATACCGCTAAGCATTTCGCCCGGCCTGCTAACGTTTCTGCCAGCTCAACGCCTTCATTGCCATTGTTATCATCATCATCATCATCATGTTATCTTCATGAACCCCATTATACTTGTTGTTGAAACCAGTTGGCCACATGTTACTGTCCACCTCAAACAATAACCACCACCACCACATTCTTTCCTAGTCTCACCATTGTCTATATCTGCCATAGGTGGAGGCACATGGCCTAGTGGTTAGAGCAGCAGACTCGCGGTCGAGGGAACGCGGGTTCGAATCTCAGACCGTGTTTTTATGTGTGTGTTTATGAGCGAAACACCTAAGCTCCACATGGCTCCGGCAGAAGATAATGGCGAACTTCTACTGACTTTTTCGCCACAACTTTCTCTCACTCTTTCCTCCTGTATCTTGCAGCTCATCTGTGACGGACCAGCTTCCCGTCCAGGTGGAGAACCTATATGCCAAGGAAACCGGGAAACCGGCCCTTATGAGCTAAGCATGGCTCGAGAAAGGAACAAACACACAACACACACATATCTGCCATAGACGCACGAAGTCCACATCTGACAGTGAAGATGTTCTGTCAATCTTCACAATACTCTTTCTGCAACTCTAAAACTTAAACCAATCATAAAATCCACATTCTTTTATGCCACTGTTTCTTACAAATAATCGATTTTATTTCTTGATCTCCATATCAGATGCCAAGCTACATATCAGATCGGCTGCCTGCGAAACAAGAATCTACAGAAACTAAAGAGAGGTATGCTTTCTGTTTCATTTTACATTTCGTGACAGATGTGAGGAGTGTCTCAATGGACATTTTGCTTCACTGTTTTATTATCTGCTTCTTAGTTTACATATTCCATTACAAAACTAACAATAAAGCCTGGACGTGATCACTCAGCCTGCTAGAAAGAGCAGCTAAATTTCCTGCTTGTCTTAAAGGAAAAAAAATAGCTAAGATTTCATTGAATAATTTATTATATTAAAATACATGAAATGATGGTCATTTGTGGAATGGTTTTGATTATTGATCTGCTGTATCAGGCCTGATCTGGGGCTAAATAACAATAAACAGAAGGGAGTCTAAATAGATAGTTAATAGAAGTGATGGGGGGGGGGGGAGTCAAATATGTAAATCTGTTGGATCAGGATTGAATTGGATTAAAAACAGTCTTTACACTCTAATACACACACACACAACCCTGCACTCCATACACACACATACACCACCCTGCACTCCATACACACACATACACCACCCTGCACTCTACACACACACACACACACACCACACACAACCCTGCACTCCATACACACACATACACCACCCTGCACTCCATACACACACATACACCACCCTGCACTCTACACACACAACCCTGCACTCCATACACACACATACACCACCCTGCACTCTACACAGACACACACACACACAACCCTGCACTCCATGCACACACACACACAACCCTGCACTCTACACACACACACAACCCTGCACTCCATACACACACATACTCCACCCTGCACTCTACACACACACAACTCTGCACTCCATACACACACATACACCACTCTTCACTCTACACACATACACACACACAACCCTGCACTCCATACACCACCCTGCACTCTACACACACACAACCCTGCACTCTACACACACACACACAACCCTGCACTCTACACACACACACACACAACCCTGCACTCCATACACACACATACACAACCCTGCACTCTACACGCACACACACATTATTCCAATAGTTACTTACAACCAGCTGTATGGTGTATTATATAACTATTGTTGCATATTTATCATCGAAGTTTTGTTATCAGATAATAACGAATAACAACTGGGTGTCCAAGGAATGAGATTGATAGCCAAATGAGGAAAGCATTTGACTGTATGAAAAGACTCACAGAGGGATGTTACTCAGAGACACCGTTGTCATGAAAAAGCAACAGTCAAGTTAAGGCCATCATATATAGTGAAGGAACTAATATAGTGAATGTAGTGAAGGAACTAATATAATTAATAATACTTATGTGGTGAGGAGAAGTGAACATTAATTAATCTTAACTGATATAGTAAGTAAGGGTGACTACTCTAGACATGTTTCCATCTTATTAAACCTCTTCAGTGTGCCAAATGTAAACTCTGGATGAAGTGGGCTTAGAGATAGACAGACTGAGAAAGAAGACTTTGCATGTAGCAGATACACTGGATCAGTTAACAGTAAGAGCATTCATGAAATAAATTCTTTCAAATACTTTAAAATGTTCCCTAAAAATAGCTGACTTCTATATAGAGGTGATATAGAGGTTGGTGCTTCTAAATCCTAGTAGCTAGAGAAAATAAATGAGGTAGGAAAGGTTCAAGGAGCTTTTACATCTGCTGATAAAGCTCTAGATATAAAGCATGTATTATTATCTAATATCTATTAGAGATACTTGATGCTTTGCTTTACTGAAAAAGACCCATTCTATGGTAGAAATGCTAATGCTGCTCTCCCTGCTGAAAAGAATTGGCCTACAAGAGCCCTGTGCCAGTGACATGTAAAAAGCATCCATGTCGGCACCACATAGAGGCATCATCATCATTGTTCGACCATGGTCGAGACAATGAAATTTACCATGCTACGCCAGACTTCACGGTCCATCATAGCATTACGGAGGTCCTGTTGCTGGATGCCTGTATCCCTGGAGATTACATCAGGATAGGAGAGCGTGCACCCTCTGGTATTGCGAGTAGATGGCTTCCAGAGGAGAAGAGTAGAAATTGCCTCGTTTTCAGCTCTACAACAAGAGATGACACAGGTGGTAGTTTACCATGCCTCACCACATAGAGGCACCCATGCCAGTACCACATAAAAAGCACCCAGCATACTCTATAAAGTGATTGGTGTTAAGAAGGGCAACCAGCTGTAGAAACCAAGTAAAATCAGACTGGAACGTGGTGCAGCTCTCTGGCTTGCCAACCCATGCCAGCATGGAGAACAGGCATTAAATGATGATGGTGCCAAAGGGACCCTTTTTTCCAAGTGATGGGCAGATTGCATGATATTTGTGTGTGAAGTGTATTGTTGTATGGTAATGAAACATGAGAACTGAATGTAGAAGATATACAGAGGGAGATAAGGTGGCGAGCTGGCAGAAACGTTAGCGTGCCGGGCAAAATGCTTAGCGGTATTTCGTCTGCCGTTACCTTCCGAGTTCAAATTCCACCGAGGTCGACTTTGCCTTTCATCCTTTCGGGGTCGATAAATTAAGTACCAGTTACGCACTGGGGTCGGTGTAATCGACTTAATCCGTTTGTCCCCTCTATGTTAGCCCCTTGTGGGTAATAAAGAAACAGATATACAGAGGGTGGAAAGAATTGAGGCACACACGCTTCTTCACTGGATGTGTAATGTTAGCATGCATGAGCAATAAAGCAGAAATTACTTGAGAGAAAATCTGGATATAAGAGAATTTCCATGTAGTGTGAAAGAGATAAGACTGAGCTGGTATGGGACATGTGATGTTGATGGTTGAATATAGAAGGGTCCAGAAATTCAAGTGGAAGGACCCTGTGAAAGATGAAAAGTAAGGAGAAACATGGGAAGGAATGGTGAAAGTCTATCTCAAATAGTAGAACTTTATGAAAGACATGAAAAAAATATTGTGAGAAATGATGAGATACTGTATTGGGGAAGAGATGTCTGGACCATCAAAGGAGGGGCTTCGTGAACCAGAGGGTCATAAGGCTGGTTTCCTGGACTCTGTGGTGTATATATTCTTCACTGACTTGTCACAGAATTACCAATTTCTACCAGCTGAATAAACTTTTGCAATGTGAAATGAAGAACACAATGCATCAGCTAGACCAGGAATTGAAACCAAAATCTTATGATCATGAATGAGTACCACACCCTAACCACTAAGCCATGCACCTCCACATGTCTAAACCATGCAAGCATGAAAAGGAAATTAGAACATGAAAACAATGATTAAATTATCTTTATCATTAATTATAATTATCTTCATTTATCACATTCTATTCCTCGTTATTATCTTCCGCATTCTTTCAGCTCCAATGATGATTCCATATCAGAGTCTCCACCAGCTTCACTCCACGGTGCTTCTAAACTATGGATTGGTAAAGACTACTGTAACTTTATCTTCAAAGATTTTGTTGACCTCGAAGCACCTTTTGAAGGTAAGCTTTTGTACATGTTGCCATTGTTTTTGTTGTTGTTGTTGTTGTTCTCCTGCCCCACTCCTCCCTCTTTCTGTTACCCACCATATTTACCTTGATTAGAATCAAGTTACTCACAGTAGTTGACATTAAGTAAAACAATCTGTTGTTATTGTTGTTGTTTCTTCCATCAAGCAGACATGTGCTGAAAGACATTCTAGCTGTGGCCATCCAGTTTATTTGTCTATCAGAGACGACATTATACAATCTATTCTTAGTTTTCTTAAGACAGTATGATGTGATTTGAGGACAAATATTCTAGTTCAACACCTGATTGATCGGAATTAAAAACCCTTCCAGAGTTGACCTCTTTGTTTGTCCTTTATAACGAGAGGGTTGGCAGAATCATTTGAGCATCGGATAAAATGCTTTGTGGCGTTTAATTACAGCAACTGTGTACGTTCTGAGTTCAAATTCCCCCAAGGTCAATTTTGTCTTTGATCCATTTAAACAATCCACAGACAAGGGAGGGTGCATATGAAGTCAATATCTAGATAAAATAAAGTCCCAGCTATCAAATGCTGAGGTTAATTTAATATTCCTATAAAGTATCTCAGATGTGTATGGAATTTTACGATAAAGTCTGTGATAGCTCAATAAAATATTTACCAATAATCTATGATTAGCTATCATTAATAGTTTTATGATTATTAGAGCGAAATCAATATTTGCAATGAACAATAAGCAAAGAAGAAAGAAATTTGGCTGGAAAGAAAATTAGAAAGAATTTGTAATTTTTTGTGAATTGGTGAGAATCTTGGGTGCAAGAGTGTTTCCTTAGTTTCCATGTTTGTACAACCTTTCTTTGGTTGTATTTCTTATGAATTATTAGTGATAAGTAACTTTATCTAAAATATTTGGAAGTTTTTCTCTCTAAGAATTCATGGGAAATCTCTGCTTTTTGTCTTCTTTTCAGATATGATTGACCGCACTAAGACACCGCGGATGCCCTGGCATGATATTGGAATAGCTGTCTATGGCAGCGCCGCACAGGATGTTGCACGCCACTTTATCCAACGTTGGAATATGATCAAAGTGAGTGACAGACAACAAGCAGTTTATTTACATCCTTTTAGCTCAAACACACACAGAGGCATGGCTGTGTGGTAAGATCTTTGCTTCCCCACCATGTGATCTCAGGTTCAGTCCCACTGTGTGACTCCTTGTACAAGTACTTTCTACTATACACCCAGACCAGCCAAAGCCCTGTGAGTGGATTTGGTAGATGGAAACTATATATATATATATGTATATAATGTAACTACACACATGCTGTTGGTGATGTCTTTTCCTCCTTTGGACTTTTCCCTTTCTCCTTTCCGACAAAGAGCTATGCTTGAAACATCAAAAACTCTCTCTTTTTACCGAATATCAAACTAATACATTCCTTGTGCACATCGTCTTGTTGACTGCTAATTTGACTATTTATTTATTTGAATTGACTCTATGATTCAGAGCCTGGTCTCCATCTCTTTTTTTTTACTTGTTTTAGTCTATGGAGTGAGGCCATGCTGGGGCACTGCTTTCAAGGGTTTAGTTGAACAATTGCCCCCCCCCCCTCCTTCCCAGTACTTATTTCTAAGTGTGGTGGTTATTCTACAAGTGTCTTTTACTGAACCTCTAAGTTATGGGAATGTAAACAAACCAACACCAGTTGTCCAGTACTGGGAGAGAGAGAGACACACACATACATACACACACACACACATGTACAATGAACTTCCACAGAGTTTCCATCTACCAAATTCACTCCCAAGGCTTTTGGTCGGCCTCGGGCTATAGTAGAAGACGCTCACCCCCAGATGCTGAGCAGTGGGACTGAACTTGAAACCACATGGTTGCAAAATGAGCTTTTTAATCACACAGCCATGTCTGCTTTTCGTAGATTTACATTTCAGGATTCTATTGGAATCTAAATTCTAACCCAAATAATTTCTATAATGTCCATCGTTTTGTTAAAATTGCAGCAAATACATTTACCACTTGGGTAGTGAACCCCTTGGGTAGTGAACCACTTGGGTAGTCAACGAGTAGGGTAGTGAGCCACTAACTGATCAGGTGCTGTTCAAGCTCACAACATAAGCTTTGTGAAATATTTACTCCATTCACTGATTTCAGTCAATCTGTCGACAGGAAATTGATATCTGAGTTACCAAGGAGTTTTATCTGTTATCTTCATTAGACTATTTTGCAATTCATCTCTCCAGTGGGTAATTTTATCACACATCTGTTTAACCATCCAATTTCAGATATCAGAGCAAATCAGAGAGAGAGAGCTTTTTTTTATTTAACTTTTTGCTTTTGACATTTTTACTTATTTACATTACTACATTTGTATTAAATTACAACATTTGTGGCATTATGAAAATCACTGTAGTTATCTGAAGATATAATATATAGCTTTCGTGTGCAGCAGATGTACAAGGGCAATTGACATCATTGATTCTCAGAAAATAGATTCCATTACACACCTGGGGGAGAAACTAGAAGTAGTTGATAGTTTCCGCTACCTAGGTGACCAAGTTAGTAGTGGGGGTGGATGCTCAGAGAGTGTTACCACTAGAATAAGAATAGCCTGGGCAAAGTTCAGAAAGGTTCTACCCCTACTGGTGACAAAGGGTCTCTCACTCAGAGTGAAAGGTAGATTGTACGACGCATGTGTGCGAACTGCCATGCTTCACGGTAGTGAAACATGGGCTGTGACTGCAGAGGACATGCGTAGGCATGAAAGAAATGAAGCTAGCATGATCCGCTGGATGTGTAATGTCAGTGTGCATACACGACAGAGTGTAAGTGCCCTGATAGAAATGCTGGACATAAGAAGCAATGGCTGTGGTGTGCAAGAGAGACATCTGCGCTGGTATGGTCATGTACTACGGATGGATGAGGAGAGATGTGTGAAGAAGTGCCACTCCCAAACAGTTGAAGGAATCCAGGGTAGAGGTAGACCCAGGAAGACATGGGATGAGGTGGTCAAGCATGACCTTCGAACGTTGGGTCTCACAGAGGCTATGCCAGCATGGAAAATGGACATTAAATGATGATGATGATGATATATATTTCATGTTACATTAAGAAGTGTTGCATGGTGCCAGAATTTTTGACTTGAATGAAAATATATCAAACTGTCTGCATAAGTGGAACCTGGATCAGCTAGCTTGTAGTGGCATCAAGTCATTTTAGTTGCAATAATGAAGTCAAACCAAATAGTGATATTTTGAAATCATTTAATACATACATTTCAGGTTTGTGTAATAGCATAATAGGAGATGCATCCATTACGTAAACCTTCATCAGTTATACGTCACAATATAAGGATTCAAGTAATCTGGCAGTACTCATAAAAAGCTCTTTAATGTATCACTCTATAAAACAGAATATATAATACAATACATTTTCATTTTGCATTGATGCAGGCATGTAAGTAATTTATTTGTTATTAGATATAATACTATAAATTATTTATGTGTTTTTAAGTTACGAAACAATTGGTCATAATATTAGAATTTTCTTATTGTTAAATAAAATTCCATCAAACTATTTCTCTACCATTTATAACTTTAAACACACATACGCACACCTCTGTATCTGTGCATATACTTCTAAATGCTTATTTGATGATTTATTTCTATTTTATTTTCATGTGAATCTTTTCCTTCAAAGGTTTCCAGTTTTGTTACTCGTTTCTTTTATTGGAAAACCAAAGGTAAAAACTGCACCACCCTGGTCTGCTTACAGTAACCCTAACCTTCTTCACTTGGGCTCCTTCCACACATCAAACAAACAGTTTTTACAAGCTGTTTCAATAAAAACCTTGCAGGAAGATATATTTCTTCAACCTTCTTATACGATTATAACCCTAATCTTCTTCACTAGTGCTCCTTCACATAACAAACAAATAAGTTGTTGCAATGAATTTCTTATAGAAAATGTATTTCCATGGCCATTTTATATGATTATAAATCCTTCAATCACAACTTCTAAATATGTACGTCACCATTTCACTATCTTAAAGCTGTCTAGCTGCTTCCTTTTAAGCTTACCACTATTCTAATTCTGATAAGGCTTTCAGTGTTTTAGAATGCACTTGAGTCTGCACATGCCATATTGCAATTCCTAAAGGAGCAACACTACACTACACTACACACACACACACACACACACACCTATATTACAAGCTATTGACCAGTGTCAGTGTCCAATGAGACAGAAACACATCTAACATTCTCACCATTCTGCTTCCAATATATGTTGTTGTTTTTAAGCACAGCATATCCATAAGGGGTATTATCTCAGGATAAATACTGCAGTAAGTTTGCCTTTTGTGATGTATTTATATTTATATATGTCCAGCACAGACAACGAGTGTTAAGTGATGATAATGCTGATATTAGAAACCATGTAGGAACCATGTCAAATGAAACTGGAACATTGTTTATTTTTAGAATGGCATTGCAAGGTAGATGTGAGAGGCCAGCTACGGTCAGTTTGAACAGTAAACAGGTAGAATATTTGGGCCAGTTTTGGCCGGTTTAAATGCTAAAGGGTTGACCAATTGACTCCACACATGATGCCTGTTACTCCATATAGGTCACCAGATATGGTCTTATATCTCATCCTCCTCATTTTATGTTGACAGTTCAAACATTTTACAATACTTAAAGAATGTCTCTCTTTGGATAATTTTATTCATTGTGTTTTGCACAACATATAGTGGATCTTTTTGGTTTGAACGGCAGTTTTTTCTAGCGGTGTCATATGAAATTGTCACCCATAATTATGACCCTAGTATCGATCTATTGCATTTCAATCTATTTTAGGGTTAGGGTTAGGAGTGGGGGGAAGGGTATATTTTTTCTTCACAAATGTAAATAAACCAAATCTGTTTCTTAAACGAGGGACATATTCATACGGCACAAAATGTGTTCACCTCAATAGATGTCATTGATTGATAGAAATTTCAGAAATTGAAGAAAAAAACAACAAATATCTTACAAACTATAGAATTTTCTCAATAAAGCCAAGAGAAAAAGATGTTTTATAAACACGTTCTACCAGTATACGAAGTTTAAAAGTTTTTAGTTACCTAGAAATTATGTTAAAAACTGCCGTTCAAACCGAAAAGATCCCATATAGCATTGTTTCATATATTATGTAATAGTCAGGTGCCTGGCTTAGTGGTTAGGGATATTTGGTTCACAATGGTAAGGTTGTGAGTTCAATTTCTGGCAGTGTATTGTGCCCTTGAACATGACAATTTATTTCTTTTGCATTCCTTCAGTCCACTCAGCTAGCAAAAATGAGTTGTACCTGTAATTCAAAGGGACAGTCTTGTCACATTCTGTGGAATACTCAGCCACTTACATGTTTATTTCATGAGCAGGTTGTTTCATTAATCCGATCACTTGGAGAAACCCTCGTCATCATAACCAGCCGAGTGTCAGTTTTATGTATGTGTGTATTAATGTATTGTGTTATATTGTATGTTGTGTTTTAGGACATTTACAATTAGAAGCTTCAGTGTAATTAACCCTTTCGTTACCAACCTGGCTGAAACCGGCTCTGGTTTTGTAGTACAAATGTCTCGTTTTCGTAAGTTTTGAATTAAAACCTTCCACCAAGCCTTAGTCACAATCTATGTTCCTAACACTAGCTTAATGATAACTAAGTTATTTTACTAAAGTCTTTGTTATATTTAAAGTAATTGAAACAAACACAGAGCATCTCAAAATAAATACGATAACAAAAGGGTTAATGTTGGGTAGTCTTTTGGTTTCTCATATCTGAGCACTATTCCTATTTTAGTGCATTATTGCAGTTTTTTCTCCTGATTTCATAATGCAGACATTGAAATCTCTCCCTCTCTCTCTTTCCAGTACTCTCCTCCTTCTCTCATTTCTACCCTCTCCGTCTTCCTCAACTCCTTCCTCTCTTTGTTATGTACCCTTTTCTCTCCTCTATACGTCTTTCTCTTTCTCCCTTGCTTTGCTCCTTTCTTTTCTCTCCCCAGCTCTCTCTCCCTCCCTTCCCCTGCAATGCTCCACACTCTTTTCCTTTTTCTCCAACATCCCTACTCCAACCCTCTCTTCCTGTCTTCTACATTCTTTTTCTTTGCCTCTCCCCTACACCTCCTCCCTATCTCTGTCTCTTTTTCTCACACCCTTTTGCTGTAACCCACATGCATCCTCTCTCTCTCTCTCTTGCTTCCTTCCTCCTCTTCATTCTCTCTCTCCCTCCTTCTCTCTATAATATTTTCTCCTTATTTTAATGGCTTTTATTCTTCTTCAATCTCAGGTGAAAAAAGTCAGAGATGATGAGCAGTATCCATTTCTATTTCCTAAAATTATTCCCAACCTGAGCAATCCTGCCACTGCTGGCAAACTGAAGATTCAGGTAAGTTGTACTCTCTGGAGAGCCTCTTCCATCATATCTTTCATCTTCTCTTTCCTTCTCTCTGTCTTTCTGTGTGTGTGCGTCTTTTATCTTTTACTTGTTTCAATCATTAGACTGTGGCCATACTGGGGCACTGCCTTGAAGAATTTTAGTTGAACAAATTGACCCCAGTACTTAATTTGATTTTGAGTCTAGTACTTTATCAGTTTCTTTTAACGAACCACTAAGTTACAGGGATATAAACACACTAACACTAGTCTAGAAGTGATGTGGAACAAACACAAAGGCACACACACACACATATATATATATCATCATCATCATCGTTTATATATTTATATATATATATGACAGGCTTCCTTCAATTTCCATCTACCAAATCCATTCACAAAGCTTTGGTCAACCCAAGACTATAATAAAAGACATTTGCCAAGACATTTGCCAAGGGTTGAGAAGCAAGCGTCTTACTACCCCACTTTACTTCCATCCCTTCAGTGAACTGAAGTATTTGGTAGATATGATTAAGGTACCTGGGTGTGCCTCTGGGTTTCGTCAGAGGGTTTAGAATGTTCATAAATGCTAAGTACTTAGGGTAGATTTTTCAACTGAAACATTTTGAGACAGTGCTCCGGTATGGTCTCATTCCAATGACTTAAGCCAGTAGAAGATAAAAGGTAAGTTAATGTAGTCATTAATATAGAACTTTTTTATTGTCAAACCAAGGAATGGATCTTTTCTGTTTGAACGGCAGTTTTTAACATAATTTCTAGGTAACTAAAAAATTTTAACTTCGTATACTGGTAGAATGTGTTTATAAAACATATTTTTCTCTTGGCTTTATTGAGAAAATTCTATAGTTTGTAAGATATTTGTTGGTTTTTTTCTGCAATTTCAACCAATCAGTGACGTCTATTGAGTTAAAAAGCATTCTGTGCCGTATAAATATGTCCCTCGTTTAAGAAACAGATTGGGTTTATTTACATTTGTGAAGAAAAAAAGATACCCTTCCCTCACCTCTAACCCTAAAAGAGATTGAAATGCAATAGATCGATTCTAGGGTCATAATTATGGGTGACAGTTTCATATGACACCGCTAGAAAAAACTGCCGTTCAAACCGAAAAGATCCCAAGGAATTAATCTGTTCGGCAAAATGTAATTCTTTCACCAAACAGGTAGATGTACATGAAATCAGTTAATCTTATGAACAACAGACAATTATAGTTTCAATTTTTTACCGTTCGAAATCGAGGAAAATGTCGTTAGAAATTTAGTGCAGTATCAGTTACTTCCCTTGAAACAATTCTTTAGCGCTGTACGAGTTAATTCCCTTGACAACTAATTTAGTTAAATCTTCAGATCTGTTACAGACGTTATTGGCCTGTTTTGTAAGAAAACTCACATTTGGTGATTATTGAAACCAAATAAATGAATGTTTCATTCATTTGAAGGTGAAGAAGGAGCAAAAATATTTGAGTTCATTGTTGGTTGTAATAACATTGAAATATATAGTTGCGACCGTGTTTAAAAGTAAAACAACACGATATATTCTGTTGTCTAAAATATATAAATACTTTGTGATCTAACGTCAGATCGGTCTTGAAGCAGATCTGTTCGAGACTGTTCTCTCTCTCTCTCTCTCTCTCTCTCTCTCTCTCTTCATCATCATCATCATCATCATCATCATTTAACATCCGTTTTCTATGCTGGCATGGATCAGACTGTTTGAGAGTTGCACCAGGTTGCAGTTGTCTGTTTCAACATGGATTCTACAGCTAATAGCAACCACTTTACAGGATGTACCAAGTGCTTTTTATGTGGCACTAGCTTTTATCTGGGGCAGCAAACTGGCAGAATTGGTCGAGCATCAGACAAAATGCTTAGTGGCCTTTCTGCCAGCTCTTTCCATTCTGAGTTAAAATTCCATGAAGACCAACTTTACCATCTTTTCACAGCCAATAAAATAAGGTATCATTTGAACACTGGGCTCAATGTAATCGATTAATCCCCAACTCACTAAAATTGCTGACGCTGTACCAAAATTTGAACCTATTATGGTTGAGGTAGACTCAGGAAGACATAGCACAAGGTGGTGAAACATGATCTTCCAATTTAGGGCCTCAGAGAGGCAATAACTAGTGGCCAAGACCTTTGACAGTATGCTGTGCTTGGGAAGACCTGTCAAGCCAAGTGAAATCATAGTTGTGGCTGATGCTGATGTCACGTAACTGGCACTAATGCTGGTGGCACATAAAAATCACCTTTCAGGTATTGGGCTTCACAGAGGCAAAGTGGCTGATGCCAGTGGCACATGAAAAGCTCTTTTCGAGTGTTGGGCCTCATAGAGGCAATGACAAATGACAGACCTTTGGCATCATGTCATGCTTGAGAAGAAAACTCATCAAGCCAAGTAAAATCACATTTGTGGAAGACACTGGTGGCACATAAAAGCACCCATTACAGTCTTGGAGTAGTTGGCATTAGGAAAGGCATCCAGCTGTAGAAACCATACCAAATCAGACTGGAGTGTGGTGCAGCCTTCCAGCTTACCAGCCCCTGTCAAACCGTCCGACCCATGTCTGCATGGACAATGGACATTAAATGATGAAATGATGATGATTTCAGCTTATTGTCCTTATTTCTGCTTATTATTCTTATTTTTTATGTCCTTTGTCTGGAAATCTTTCATCACACATCCTGTGACCTTTTCAGTGACTCCATCCCACATGTCTCTTCCAGTTCAGACAGAATGGACTAAACAGAAGAGGAGGGGACACATGAGATGGAGAGTCACTGAAGAGGCCACAGGGTGTGTGAAAAATGATTTCAGACAAAGGACACTAAAGTGAGAATAATAAAGCTGAATTGAAGAACGTGTATATAGGGCATGTGGTTATTTGACAAAAAAAAACACCATCCTGAAATTTTGTTTCAACATGCAATTTCCCATCATGAATCTTGCAAAACAAATACATAAATGTAAGAATATTTTGTTGTTATTTGTTTGTTTTTTTATTCAGATTTTACGTAGTGTCGGACAGTGGTCAGCTGGTAACGTGAAGTGTGAAAACTCTATACAACAAGCTTACGTCAAAAGTATCAAGAATGCAAAGCACTTCATTTACATTGAGGTGAGTTTGATATTTCAGCTACAATCTCTACAGTGTATGTGTGTGCGTGCGTACGTGTGTGTGTGTATGTGTGTGTGTGATCTTGTAGTGGTTGGAAGCAGAATGACTCAGTTGGAAGATTAATTATAAAAGTAAATACAGGGTCCACCAAAAACAAAAGATGTATACAGACTTCAGGAAAGGAAAAAATCTGTATGATTATTTTAATTCAGTGTTATCAAAATTTGATGAAACATCATAAGAGGTATTTATATTTATAAGGGTACTTATACAAGTTTAAATATCTCTACAGATTTTGCCTTTCCTGTAGTGTGTATACAATTTTTTGGCAGACCCTGTATATCAGTATATCGTGAGGAGAAAAGATACTGTTTTAGACAATTCTTTTAACTTTAATCATTCAGTGACCCCCTCTTGCCCCACATCATCCAACATTTTAGACATTTTTATCTGACAGTAAATATATTTGGTGTATTCAGACGGTGAGCTGGCAGAATTGTTAACATGCCAGGCAAAATGCTTAGCAGCATTTCGTCTGTCATTGCTTTCTGAGTTCAAATTCTGCCAAGGTTGACTTGGTGTTATATCATTTTTGGGGTCGATGAAATAAGAACCAGTTGAGCACTGGGGTCAATTTAATCAACTGGCCCCAAAAATTCCAGGCCTTGTGCCAATAGTAGAAAGGATTATTATTACCCACATTGCTGACCAAGATGTTTAGCAGCATTTCATCCATCTTGATGTTCTGAGTTCAAATTCTGCTGAATTCAACTTTGCCTTTCATCCTTTCACGGTTGATAAAATAAGTACCAGTTGAATACTGGGGGGGGGGGCAGTCTAATCCACTTACCCCTCCCTTCAAAACTTCTGGCCTTGTGCCAAAACTTGAAACTATTATTATTATTATTGTCCACATTAAAGTAGCAAACTGGTAGAATTGTTTGTGTGTTGGACAAAATGTTTAGCAGCATTCCTTCTGACCCTTTATGTTCTGAGTTCAAATCCCACTGAGGCCAGCCTTTCAGGGTCAATAAAATAAAGTACCAGTCAAGTACTGAGGTCAATGTAATCAAGTTACTCCCCGCCCCCCCCCCTCAAAACTTCTAGCCTTGTGCCAAAACTAGAATTATTAATAGCCACTTTGGCATTTTCTTGTTTTTAATTCCAGAACCAGTTCTTTATATCCAAAGTTGCCACTGACAATATTGTGTTAAACAAAATTAACAAAGCCTTATTTGAACGGATTCTTAAGGCCCACAGGTAAAATCTTATTCTCTTTTATCCCTTCAATCTACAAGTATGCTTTGGCAAGTACGATTTCATTTGACTGGACCCCTGGAAGACCCAGAAATGGATGACCACATAGTTCTTCAGTTTACAGCTGAAAATCAATGGGGTTTCTACCAACTCATGTGTTCATCATCATCATTTAGTGTCCGCTTTCCATGCTAGCATAGGTTGGACGGTTCAACTGAGGTCTGGGAAGCCAGAAGGCTGCACCAGGCCCAGTCTGATCTGGCAATGTTTCTACGGCTGGATGCCCTTCCTAACGCCAACCACTCCGTGAGTGTAGTGGGTGCTTTTTACATGCCACCGGCACAGGTGCCAGGCGAGGCTGGCAAACGGCCACGGTCGGATGGTGTTTTTTATGTGCCACTGGCACAAGGGCCAGGCGAGGCTGGCAACAGCCACGATCGGATGGTGCTCTTTACGTGCTACCGGCACAGAGGCCTGTCGGGGTGGCGCTGGCAACGGCCACGTTCAGATGGTTCACTGTAAACACAAAAACCAAATGACTGCTTATTTTTTTTTTTGTGTCTTCCAGTTTTATAATGAAATGAAATCTTACCCACCAAAACATTTTTGTGGTTTCATAGGATCAATATTTTTGCATGGTTCATTAGGATATCAAATAACAGTGGCTTAGCCAGGGAAGGCTGAAATCAAGTGATTTGGTAGGTTTGATGGTGGCAAGGTCATGTGATTTATCTCCCACTAACGATGTAAACAAGAGTGCTTATATGCACCACAACTCTATGGGAGAGGTTCTCTCAAGTTGACTATTGCAGTATTTTGTGTTCTAACACAACATCCACTTTTAAGCAGGGATAAATACCTTTTGGTATTAATACTGCTCCTGTTTGTTATTAGGAGTGGAGTGGCTGTGTGATAAGTAGCTTGCTTACCAACCACATGGTTCCAGGTTCAATCCCACTGCGTGGAATTCTTCACTATACTATACTTCTTCATTATACATACATATATATATATATATATATATATATATATATGTGTGTGTGTGTCTGTGTTTGTCCAACCAACATTGCTTGACAACCAATGCTGGTGTGTTTACGTCCCTGTAACTTAGTGGTTCGGCAAAAGAGACGGATAAGAATAAGTACTAGGCTTGTAATGAATAAGTCCTGGGGTTGATTTGCTCGACTAAATGCGGTGCTCCAGCATGGCCGCAGTCAAATGACTGAAACAAGTAAAAGAGTAAAAGAATCTTTTGTTCTCTCTATGAACAGCCCTACTGACTCGTTTCCAGCCTTCAAAGAACTCAATATCCTTGCTATGCTACAATCTTAGTGACACCAAAATTATTTATCTCAGAATCACAAATCATTGACTATCATTATAAAAGCCATTTTATTTCCTGTTGGGATTATTTGGACACGGATTCCTGTGCAGCAGACTTTCATTCTAACAGCATCCAAACAATCAGATTCTCAGATTTTTTTTGTCAGGTCAGATTCCAATTTGTAAATCAGAAGAAGCATTATGGTTTTTTGTTTCATGGTTAATGTTGGTCACATCATAAGAATTTACAAACTTCAAGAGGATATGAAATAAATCTGTTTTTTTTTTGGAACTGGATCTTGAAGCATTTATAAAACCTTAATTAACAGCATGTAAATATTGTGTTGGGTGTTTCTTTAATTTTTTTTCTCTCTTTCTCCACACACACTCACAGGCACTCACACACACACATACACAAACACATGCACCCACTCACACACATACACACACTTGCACACACACTCACAGGCACTCACACACACACATACACAAACACATGCACCCACTCACACATACACACACTTGCACACACATTCACATGCACTCACACACACACATACACAAACACATGCACCCACTCACACATATACACACACTTGCACACACATTCACATGCACTCACACACATATACACACACATGCACACACACATATACACACACACACATGCATACATACATATACACACACATACATATTTACATCCACATGCACACACACACTCATATATGTTTCATATGTATTTTCAGGAAGAAGGAAACTTTCCGTGTGTATATAGTTATGCCATTGCTGCCTGCCTTTGAAGGGGAGATTGGGACCAAGAAAGGGACTGCAATCCAAGCCATTACACACTGGAACTATGCTTCTATCTGCAGAGGGAACGAGTCACTTCTAACGCGACTCAAACAAGAGGGAGGTTTGTACAAAGTTTTGTTTGGGAGGCAAAGTAAGGCAGACTGTGTCCTGTTTTGAACTTGGAACGTAAAGACAAACAAAATGTCGCTAAGCATCTTACTTGGCATGCTAACGACTCTGCCAGCTAATACCTTAATAATCATAATAATGCTTTCCAATTTTGGCACAAGGCCAGCAATTTTAGGTGAGGGGTGGGTAGATTTTATCAACCCCAGTGCTCAACTGGTACCCAGTTTATCAACCCTGAAATGATGAAATGCAAAGTCAACCTCGGCAGAATTTGATCTCAGAATGTAAAGACAGAAGAAATCCTGCTAAGCATTTTGTTTGACGCACTAAACATTCTGCCACCTTGTTGCCTTGATAATGAGAATAATAATAATAATCCTTCTGTTATAAGCACAAGGTCTGATATTTTGGGGGAAGGGGTTAGTCAGCCCAGTACTTGATTGGTATTTATTTCATTGACCCTGAAAGGATGAAAGGCAAAGTCAACCTTGGTGGAATTTGAACTCAGAACATACACATGGACGAAATGCCACTAAGCATTGTGCCCAGTGTGCTAGTGATTCTGCCAGCTCTCTACCTTAATAATAATAATAATAATAATGATGATGATGATAATAAGGATGGACTCTCCTCTTGAAGACGATGTATGAGCATTCAGCTTTTTTACTGAATAACCTTGACAAATGATTTGTTTTTAGTGATCAAATGTGTGTGCTGCACATTAGCTAACTCTCTCTCCATCAAATCGATGTTGTCTGCACAGGCAGGTGCACCGTGTAACATGCATCAGGCGTCGAAGTGATTGCAGAGCAACGGGAGATAAAGTGTTTTGCTCAACAATGCAATGCACTGCTCGGTCTAGGCATTGAAACTATGACCTAGTGATCATGAGTGCAACACCCTAACCACTAGGCCATGCATTTTCACAATAATAACAATACTACTAATAATAATAATTCCTTACATTTACTGGGTAATTGATTGAATCAACCCCCTGTATATTACTGGTACTTAATTATTTTTTTCTTCTTATCTCTTTCCTAGTGACAGATCCATTTAACTATGTGACCTTCTATGGTCTACGGAATCATGGAGAACTTTTAGAAAAACTTGTAAGTGGTAATTGTTGTTGTTAATGTTTACTCATAAAGTATTGAGTAATGTTGTTGTTGTTGTTGTTTGCTTCAGATTGGTTGTTTCAACAAACCTACCATTCTGTATTTTCTTGTATTTCCAATATGTTCTTCCCTTTTTGAAGACCTTTCGGTTTGATTCAAGTGAGGTTTGACTGCTATTTCTTGCCAATTAACTAACTATATAGTGGCTCCCTTTGCTCATACACAGAACATGTTGTTGTAGCCAGTAGGGACAACACCTCACCCAGTAATTCTATGGGGACAGGCATCTCATATGGCCAGCAATCTTTATATATAAAATTGAAGTGGTGTGTGTGAGACTCTGTCTCCTCCGATTTAGATTCCTAACTACTCCCACATTTTGTGGTGCAGTTTAACCAAAAGCGGGTATCTTATAGTCGTCATTCATATCGAGCCCTTCTGGGTATTAACGCACGTCTACGATGAGTCTACGATTTAAAAAAAAATTTACCATCATTTTTCCGCATTTTTAATGATTTCTGCTTAGGTTATATAAGGGAAGTAACTCTCTAAAAATGCTTATATAATTATTTCCCTTACAAACCCGAGCAACGCCAGGCAATACTGCTAGTTATGTGATAACATACTTCCAGCTAACACAGTAATTTTGTGCTGAAACGATATCCGGCAGCTTTACCAAAAAAGTAACAGTTTTGGATTGTTACTTTTTGGTTTGCGGTACAACAAGACTTTGACAGGAGGCAATCTGAAGGGAGCTTCTGTTAGAAGTTGTGCATTCCATACTGGTATGAGTTGGACAGTTTGACGGGAGTTAGCAATGCCAGAAAGCTTCACTAGGTTCTATTGTCTGTCTTAGCAAGGTTTCTACAGCTTGATGTTAAGTTAATTTTTTGGCTCAAAAAGCAAAAAGCAAGGCCATGTAGGGAGACATTGAGTTATGTAAAGGGAGGGTGTTCATGCAAAGAGTTCAGGCCATTTCTGGTCAAGAGAGACTTTGAACCGAGCGGTCGTCGGCATCTTCACTGTCTGTCTTGGCATGGTTTCTACAGCTGGATGCCCTTCCTAATGCCAACCACTTGTGTTGGGTGCTTTTTTACATGGCACCATCAACAGTGCTTTTTATGTGGTACCATTACCTATGATTTTTATGTGGGATCATCACCAACAGGGTTATTAAATTACCTTGCCCGGTGATGTATTTGTCTTGTAATAAGGAGTGAAGGGAGAAAAAGACACACACACAAACAGCAGGAGTTAATTGGATTAAGCTGGATTTGAAAAGATTAAGCAGGACTGACTGATTTAAGAAAATATGAAGTAAACAAATAATCTGCATAAAAATTAGAAATAAAGAACAAAAGAATGATTATTGATAAAATTGTAAAAAAAAATTCAGTCAAGATTGGAGCAATTAGTGTGTGAATGGGAAGCCTCTGTGTGTGTGTGTGAATGTGAAGCCGATGTATATGCGTGTGTGTGTGCATGTGCGTGTATTCATGTGTGAATGTGAAGCCGATGTATGTGTGTGTGTGTGCATGTATTCATGTGTGGATGTGAAGCCTCTGTATGTGTGTGTGGATGTGAGCCTGTGTGTGTGTGTGTGCATGTATTCATGTGTGGATGTGAAGCCTCTGTATGTGTGTGTGGATGTGAGCCTCTGTGTGTGTGTGCATGTATTCATGTGTGGATGTGAAGCCTCTGTATGTGTGTGTGGATGTGAGCCTGTGTGTGTGTGTGCATGTATTCATGTGTGGATGTGAAGCCTGTGTGTGTGTGTGTGTGCATGTATTCATGTGTGAATGTGAACCCAATGTATGTGTGTGTAATATAACAAAATAGTAATTTCTTTGCGCTTGTGTGTTTTGTAGACAACAGAATTGGTTTATGTACATAGCAAGATGATGATTGTCGACGATGACACAACAATAATTGGATCTGCAAACATCAATGACCGCAGTATGCTGGGGGACCGTGACAGTGAAATGGCTGTCATAATCCAAGACCTGGAGACTGTCCCTGTCCAGTTCAATGGCAAAGACCATAAAGCTGGACATTTCTCATCCTCACTGAGAAAAACAGTTTTCAAGTGAGTCAGCGTTAACAATATCTTCTACTGGTTTACTGGTCTCAGACATCATTGATTCCATTCAGATTTACTCCTCTTATACCTCACACACACACAGTCTCTCTCTCTCTCTCTCTCTCTCTCTCTCTCTCTCTCCCTCCCCCTCTCTCTCTCTACCTCCCCCTCTCTCTCTCTCGCACTCAGTCTTTCTCCCTTACATTCATTCCCACTCCGTTACACTCAGATCCTCTCCATCTTGTTTGATTCCCTTCAGACTTACTCCTCTTATACCTCACACACACACACACACACAGAGTCTCTCTCTCTCTCTCTCTCCCCCATCTCTCTCTCTTCCTCTTCCTCACTCACTCAATCTCTCTCCCTCCCTCTCTCTCTTCCTCTTCCTCACTCACTCAATCTCTCTCCCTCCCTCTCTCTCTCCTCCTCTCTCTCTCTCACCTGCACTCAGTCTGTCTCCCTTACACTCAGATCCTCTCCATCTTGTTTGATTCCCTTCAGACTTATCTCTCACACAAACAGTCTCTCACTCACTCAATCTCTCTCACATATTTTCCCTCTCTTGCACTTTCTCACTTCATGTATCAACTGAAGGCTCTCAAATGCGTGTGTGCCGTAAATCTAGAGATAAACCAGAACTGTTCTCCCTCCCACACACACACCTTCACTCTTGAAAACTGATTTATTGATTCCTTAGATTCTCAATCACTTCACTGTCTCTGAGGATAACAACTCTTCGGTTTATTTGGAATGGTTCAAATATTTCTTCTTCTTCTTCTTCTGTCTCTAGGGAACATTTGGGCCTCGAAGATGATGAGCTTCTGGTGGATCCTGTCTGTGATGCTTTCTATAAAGAAATTTGGATCCAACAAGCTAGCTTCAACACAACTATTTATGAAAAGGTATGTGATTATTAGAGTTGATGTAATCTACTTATCCCCTCCCCAGAAATTGCTGGCCTTGTGCCAAAATTTGAAATCATCATCATCACCATTATTATTACATGCTATGCTAGTTAACAGGGAAGTCGTCTTAAGGTCTGGTGACAATAAGTCTCCTCATATCTCAAGATTCTTTGGCTGTGTGGTAAGAAGTTTGTTTACCAACCACATGGTTCATGGTTCCCAACCACAGTTCTATGTTCAATCTTGCTGCGTGACACCCTGGGTCTTTTACTATATCCTTGGGCCAGCCGAAGCCTTGTGAGTGGATTTGGTAGGCAGAAACTGAAAGAAGTACCAGTTAAACACTGGGGTTGATGTAATTGACTAGTCCCTTTCCCCAAAATTTCAGGCATTGTGCCTATAGTGCAAAGGATTCTTCTTCTTATTATTATTAGTAGTAGTAGTAGTAGTAGTAGGAGGGCAGTATGTGGGACAAAGTGCTTTGTGGCATTTCATGTGCCCGAGTTCAAATTCCATTAAGGGCAGCTTTACCTTTCATCTTTCCAGGGTTGGTAAAATCTTGTGCCTATAGTAGAAAGGGATATTATTATTATTGAGTGAGAGAGCCAGTACATGCCATCAAAGTGACACTGGGTAAAATATACGAAGCCCAATATACCCATTATGACTACCCATCTGAAAAGGGTACACCAGGCACATGCATCACAACCATATGTGCGCAACATGGTGATCTCATATCAAGATAAGCAGCGCATGACCTTGCAGGTGGGGCCCAGTTAGAATTTTCTTCTGGTCAAGTAGACCATCCTGCTCAAAAGGTCCCTGAATAAGGATTGTTTAAGGATGTTGAACAAACCACCCATGTTTCCAAAAGTGAATTATCCAAACCTCCAAGAATTCCTTTCAACACTTGGCTATGATGCTCCCCCACTACTTCTGCTCGTGGTCAGAGATGCACATATTGTCAGCCACTAAGGGACATGGTCCACTGGTTAAGGTCAAACAACTGACAAGCAATATTATTATTATTATTATTATTATTATTATTATTATTATTATTATTATTCAAGGTAGTGAGCTGATATTATCATTACAGCACTGGGCAAAATGCTTATTGGCATCTCTTCCGGCATTATGTCCTGAGTTCAAATGCTGCCAGGGTCAACTTCGCTTGGTTAATCTCTAGTTTAACACCCGGTCACAAAATTGAGGAGAAATCATAGTGTAATAGGTGTAAAACAATGTGTAGTCAATGAATCTGAAAAAAAATTTGCGCTGATGAACGTCGGGAAGGGACTCTGAAGATTCTTATTGGGAATTTTCCAAGTCCTCTCCCCACTACTCCGTTCATCACTACTTTCAATTTTCATTTTTGTGACCGGATGTTAAACTAGAGATTAACCCTTTGCTTTTCATCCTTTCGGGGTCAATAACATAAGTACCAGGCAAACACTAGGGTCAATGTAATTGACTTACCCCCTCCCCCAAACTTGCTGGCCTTGTGCCAAAATTTGAAATCATTATTATTATTTTTTTTATTATTATTATTATTATTATTATTAGTAGTATTATTATTATTGAAGGCAGTGAGCTGGTAGAATCATTAGCATGCCAGGCAAAATGCCTAGCAACGTTTCATCCATCTTTACATTCTGAGTTCAAATTCCGCCGAGGTTGACTTTGTCTTACGTCCTTTTGGAGGTCAATAAATTAAATACCAGTTGAGTACTGGGGTCAATGTAATCAACTAGCCCCCTCCCTCAGAATTTCAGGCCTTGTACTTATAACAGAAAGGATTATTATTATTATTATTATTATTTCAAATTGCTGTTTGGTTTAGCAATATTTATTTTCTCCTTTTTTTTTTTCAGGTTTTTAATTGTATTCCAAATGATGGAATCTTAACTTTTGATGAACTCAAGAAATACAACAAAAAATCAACTCTTGCAGAAGATAATCCAGGCAAAGCAAGAGAAATGCTAAAGAACGTACACGGTCATCTTGTTTTGATACCACTTTACTTCTTGTCTAATGAAAATTTGACGCCACCTCCTGGAGCCAAAGAAGCTCTTTTACCAACAGTTTTATGGACATGACACAATTCATCAAGAGAATTAGTTTCTATAAATAATGGCTGTGAATTATTATTATTTTTATTATTATTGTTATTATAGATGTTTTTGATCTAGTTTGGATTCTTTGCTATCAAATTTGAATCCTTTGCAATCAAATTTCTATTTTTCAATTGGTGCTCAAGCCTTGAGAAAAGAAAGAGTTAAACTACATCAGCCGTAAGGGAATACATGTCTATCTTATCTAACTCGTCCAGCAGAGCCCACCAATTGATATCTGAAAAGTTCGATGAAATAACTCATGAACACTGCGATAGCTTCTACCAAAAGATGCTCCGTTACGTCGAACCATCTGGACAAGGAGAGATAATAAACGAATGATTCCTTTTCTATTGTTTGCGTATGTTTGAACAGTTCATTCAGGATAATTTGTACATTTTTACAAACTGCAACTTCTTTTGCAAGAAATATCAGTTAGGAAAATTTAAAAACCCTTATCTCAGGATAGCTAATAAACCTGGTCCGATTTAAATCAACAATTGTTGATCATAACTTTTAATCAATAAGGGTTATTTCACCCCTCCCCAAAATTGCATAAAATTGCTTTAAAGCGTGGGTTTATGCTACATCCTCCCTCCCCCCGTGGTATGTCTTTTAACTTGACTGTCTATTGTACATGGCATGCACGTGTCTTAGATGACACATGGATGCATTCAGGCAGATCGTTATATCAGGATTAGTAATGAGCTCATTTTTTCCTTTATGCCTACGTATGGGGAATTGCTATTAGTAATGTTTGTTCCATCTTGAGCCATGCCTGGCTCATAAGGGCTGGTTTCCTTGGCGTATAGGTTCCTCACCTGAATGGGATGCCAGTCCATCGCAGGTGAGCTGCAAATTGAACAATATTTTAACAAAAAAAGTGACTTCATGAAACGGTTATAAAGAGCTTACTATTCAAGTTTATCCAACTCAAGTTTGTTGTCCCAAGCTTGGGGTTAGATGGAAGTTCGAGTAGCAGTGGGCTCTACTGGACGAGTTAGGTAAGATAGACATGTATTCACTTATGGCTGATGTGGTTTAACTCCTTTTTTTCTCAAGGCTTGAGCACCAATTGAAAAACTCAAATTTGATTGCAAAGAATTCAAATTTGATGGCAAAGAATCCAAACTAGATCG